>NC_083562.1:34144223-34448687 GCF_019925205.1 Metopolophium dirhodum
TTCAATATTATTCTCAGAACTTAGGTCTGCCGCCACGGTCGCGAACCCCATACACGCCCACCAGGATTTGTTTATATACAGTTTCTATAATATATTATTATAAGTATATGCACACGAAGGATCCGTGTCGGAGGTCACGACTATACGTAGTGCATAGGTCGATTTTCGCTACGTGACTCAATGTTGGTTTCGAAAAACATAAACGAGTATTATAATAAGAATAATAATATACTATGTCAACCCGCCTAATAACCCCCGTACTCAGCTAATAAGCATGAATAATACGATAAAATACATTTCACACGTTTATTTGGCACCTAGGTACGTGTAGACAACATTGAAATAATTTAATAATAAAAAATAATTTTTGTTCACCGCTAATCAGCCAATTGTCTTATTGGACATCAATTCACCGCGGGTCTATATAATATGTATATATAAATATATTATGTTATGGTTTACAGTATTGGCCGAAAAACTCCACCAACGACTAAAGTTTATAAGGAATATGAAAATCTATATGATTTAAAATGTATACAGTTTAGTAAATAATAAATATGTATACCGTTCGCTGAATTCAATATGATATTATTAAAAATATATTTTTAAGTTATAATAAAAATAAAGCTAAACGAAATTAATCCTGGATAATGAAATAACTTTGATATAGAGGATTAATATTTCTCTAACAATTTGTTTTCGTACTATAATATTGTAAGTATCTATTTTGACATCGATTATATGGTAATAATTTTAAATTCGAGGAATGCGTATATTTATTAAAATGTATGAGCGCTGGTGAAAAATTAAATCCTCAAACGATTTCAATAAAACACGTTATAATAATATATTACTATATTATATAGTATTATTATGTTTCGGATTTAGTTTTATTATTATTGTTATATACATTTTTTTAACAATAACCGTCCATCATATTACAGCAAATATTGATTTCAATTTGATTAGTAGGGGAACGCGATGGTTATCTCGGATTATTGTTCACGTGCCTATATAATCCGGACTTTTCTCCCCTAAAAATTGAGATTTTGTCCGGATTATAGTCGTCACACACACGCAGTATGCACTCACTATATATAGGTAGTCTCTACACACGCACTCACACACATGCACCTCGTATAAATGCAACAATATGATATTATTTCCCCTTATTTCCATGTAGGTATTGAATTTAATAAAATCTCAAGGATGGTTACAAGATAAATCTCTTGGAGTTTTTCAATTTTTCACGTCTTTATTACCAGCTCTTTGTGCACTCTTTGTGCACTTGCAGTTGTGCATTATTAGGTACATATATTGCACAGGATGTAGCGTTCAGCGTTTACAGAGAGATATTTTACTAGCATTGCATTTCTTCAAAAATTTTAAGTTTTTGGAAATATGTTTTTTTTTACCTAATTTGAATTCATTACAAAACAACGTTCTTGAAAATATACTCTATATATATACTCTATCGATAATCGATTTTTACATATTCAAGTTCTTAGATAATTATTCTGATTTAGGATAATATGAAGTAAAAAATGTACTATGTCTTTTAAAACGTAAAAAATATTGTTTTGTAATGACTTAAAATTGTGTAAAAAAAAAAAAAATGATAGTTTACTTATATAAGAACCACTATGCACCAATATAATAATATATACCCTTACATTATTTTAGGCACCTATAATTCCCCCGTATATATTTTGTGTAGTGTGATAATTTATCGACGTCTCTATTTAGTACTTATACGATTTAGTCAAGAGGATGACTTTATTAACGATATTCGTAAGGGGGTCGTAAACAGTTGTTTTTAATAAATATTTTCTTCGATGGGTCGTCAATAACACTTCTTAAACGTGGATGTGTACTTACATAATAACGTGTTGTGTGAAACCGTTATGGCCATCCATTAAGGACCTCCGTCCATACAACTTGTGAAATATGTGTAATGAAGTCGTTATCCATACTCGCTGCAAGTATAATATGTACGCGACTTGCGCCCAATTACGTAAAAGGGAAATAATTATGATTGTTATTATTACTATTATTGTTATTATTGTTATTGTTATTATTATTACGTACTACTATCAGCACGAGGCACACCCCCACACACAGATGTCTTATAAAATAATTCACGTGCGCCAACTGTTCGCCAATCTCCGGTCCTTTATATCCGCAAGTGAGGAGTGAAACAGAAATTCTGCAGGGAGAGTGTAACCGAGAGAATAGAATTTAGACGCGTATACACACAAATTAAACGATCTAATCGGAGAAACGTGTGTCTACACGCGCAGTGAACTCTTAATTAAAACTATTCTTATAAGTATAACAGTTGTATAATATATTTCGTTATTAAGTTATTAAACTTTCGTCTCCGAATGATTTATACCCTTAAATATTCGCCGAGTTCTCTCTCTTCTCTCGATGATTATTATTGCTATCATTATTTTACCGTGGCAACAGTGTAATCTGGAGGGGAAGAAAAAATATATAATACGCAATATATTATTAAACTAATTTATTCTCTCATATCTCGCCGGTAGACGAGTATTATTTATAATAATATCATCCTTTCGTTCGACTCTTATCGATTAGTTTTTGTTTCAAATTATTTCAATTCACATCGTGCATTTCATATTATATGCACGAATTAAATCCTTTAAATAAGCACGTCAGACTCCAAGCTTTGTAGTTATAACAATATTATCACTATTTGAACATACGTTTTTTGCAAATATTTTCCAGCAAGCTATTAAATTATAATAGACCAACTGACCTATTATTTCCAGAACAAGTTTTTCAAAGATTTTTCAGTTACCAAAAAAGGTTCTACTGCTAGTATTTACGTACCTACGACGACTCAAGAGTACTACCCGTTTATATGTCATTTATAATATTTCAAACTATTCGCCGTAGAATATTTTATGCACAACGATAACACAACATAAATTATTATTACAAAACGAAAAAAGTTCTTATTTCAGTTCGTAAAAATTTACAACGTAATGCTAATAATGATATTTTTAACCTTTTTTTTTATAATGTAATCAACAATAATGTCGTCTGGCTTTATGGTTTTCTATGATATAATATAATTATGATGACATAGTACATTTCAAACATTTATTGGTTAATAAATGTTTAACCTACCTACTATAGATTAAGAAGGGTTATATTAATGTGTTCCAGAATTACAGTGTAGAGATTAATTTATGATGATAGTAATAAAAATGTTATAGTTTTATAATATTAGGACGATAAAAGTACCTATCTGGGAACATTCGAGATCATAATATAAAATATTATCGCTGTTTTCTATTATTATCTTATTTTATTACATTACTTATTTTATAATTAATTTTCATATTATATTTTACTTACCGATTGATCATCTATGTCACTAGAGCATCCAGATTTCATAATAATCATCTGTAATAAAACGTATTTGTATGATAATAATTATTAATTGGGTAGGTATGCTTAATTGAATTTAATTGAAGCGCTCGGATAGGAAAAAAAACTTCTATTCATTATTTCTATCGCGTTTTGAGTCACAATAATGATGAATTCAGTAATCAGAAAATGATATTTGAGTGCCAATTAATTCGCTTAATAAGTAAAACTATCGGTAATCGTATAGTGTTTACAGGCTAATATTATATAAGAGCAGTGTAGATATATCTTTTTCTGTTGTTTTTAATTAGAGAAAGAATATGTGTAGAGCTTTATGTTCTTTGTCGAAACCGTGTATATGTCGAGTACACGCAGTATATATAGTACATAATATGTGTGTGTTCGAAGCACAATATTCTGGTCATGAGCAAAAGGTCAAGAGGTAATCATTTTGTGTTTCAATTATTCCCAAGAGAGAGAGAGACACCATTACACGTCGCACAGAAAAGTATCCATGATGCAGTCAAAGAGATGGAAAAAAAAATACAAGTGTTTTGGATCACGGGATCATGTTCGTTGAGAAACGGATTGTCAAGTATATTATATATATATATATAGGTACAATTGTAGTGTACGCGAGTGAAGAGTGCTCCAAGAATGGCAATATAAAACAACGGGACCATGAGATGAAACTGTTTTTTATCGTTTATAATATTTTTTTTATATGCAGTGGAGACACTGTGCAAAACATTGTGTCGATTGATAAAATGTAAAATTAATTTGTGTACATCTCAATATTTTTGATTGGCTTTGCGGGTTTATTTTTTTTACATACAATCGCGTGGACCATATTGTTGGTGATGGTATAATATCAATATAATATGTTTATAAATTATAATAATAATAATGATAGCTAGACATGATAGTAATAGTAATAATACAATTCCTTATAACCTGCATTCAATATAATATTATGTTAAGTTTATCTCGAAAATTTGATAGTTTCTTGTTTAAATTATCAAATTCTGTCACAAGAAAATATTTTTTTTTTTTTTATTGATCATTCACTTCAACAACAGATCTATTAGCGTATAGACTCGTTTATTTATATATGTAGGTATTTTTTTTAAATTATTATGGCTTTTTATTTAAATACATATTATATTAGTTTCTACATATATGTTTAGAAAATGTTTCGTTTTAAAATATTAATGCCTTTTGGCTTTTGCAGCAATTAAATAATTCCAAAGTACCATGACAATATTAATTTGAATTCATGTAAATACGTTTTAAATGTATTTTATTTTCACTACTTGGTACTTATATGATACGTAATGATATTTTCTATACTTAGTAAACTTAAATTAGAAACTTAAACTAAAAAAAAGTAATTTCTACGTTTAAAAGTCTATGCACGCCAAAGTCAACACAACTCGTTTTGCAAACTCAAATGAAAACATTTCAAGAGACCCTGGAAACCGACAAGAGGTGTTACTGACGGCTAACCGCTTTATACTAATGCAACGCGCGTATATACTGAATAAAAAAATAAAACCAAATGGAAAAGATAACTTTATTTGTGCCATAACACACTTAATATTTCTGTAGTTAAGACTGCAGTAAATAGACTAAGCGATATAGGTGGTAACAAGACAATCCATTAAACCAAATAATAACAATAATAATGTAAGTTAACATATTTGTAAATTGTAAGGATAGGTACCTGATTAATTACATTTTAATATATTTAATTTGAGTGTTGTAATTAAAACTGAATATTTAATCAAAATAACATGCTTATTTCTATTTTTATTGACAATGTTTATTATGACGTAATTTTGTATAAATAATAGAAATACGTTTTGTGGATTTAAATATTACTAATGGAATATTTTCCTTTTAGTTTCAAACAAATTCGAAAACAATTTTCATATCGAATTGGTTCAGTTATAAAATGGCTTTATGTGTAAAACCAATTTCACCGAAATTCGAAATGGGATAAATTGAGCTAAGGAACTTTGGGAAATTGATTTGCAAACAAATATAACAAATATTAAAATAAGTCTCTTTGTGTTCTTTCCATTTTTGCTTTGATTTTTCTTTTGAAAATTCTAAAAATATCATCGTATTTTAAGGCTAATATTATGATATTACACAAAATATCAACAATTGGATTTTTATCAAGAAATATTATCATTTCTATTATGACTCACTCAAATTTGTCTGAATTAAAATGTATACTATGCATTTAATTCCCTTAATAACTCGTGAAAAATAATGTTTTCAATTTGCGCAAAAACTAATTTCCTCAGCTCGTAATTAAATTGTTAACAAATGTATAATGAATATTGTTGACGTCGACATAATAATTATTGTGTTTTCTTCGAAATATTTTTTTGTTTTTGTCGTCGCAAAGTAAAATATAAATTAAATCAAACCGTAGTGCCTATATACCGTGTGCAGCTGGTTATATTATACCTAAACAAAGATTTTTTTTTCGCAAAATCGTGCATCGTCGTCCTATTATATCGTTTTGATATTTTTATATATTTTTATTTTAATTTG
Source organism: Metopolophium dirhodum (assembly GCF_019925205.1). NCBI lineage: Eukaryota > Metazoa > Arthropoda > Insecta > Hemiptera > Aphididae > Metopolophium > Metopolophium dirhodum. The sequence goes on from NC_083562.1 coordinate 34,150,188, forward strand.
AACCCAAAGGGATGTAACACCCCGAACATATTATATGAAATGCGCTTTACACAGAACGCGGGATTTTTCATTACAATGATCAGACACGTTCAAAATAATGTAGTTTCAATTTAAAATATTGTCGTATGTATACACTTTGTATAACTCTGTATTTTCAATTAACCCAATACTAAACCAAAGAACAAGTGTATTATAAGCATCGAAACTTGGTATAAATATTTCACCCCGGTATTTTCAGAACACTATCGGACATCCGGCACCAAAACCCCGAATAAATTATTCTGGTGCTAATAACATTGATACAACTATTTGGAGTTAGTTTGGAAAGTATCATCGGTCTTAGTAGTTGAAAAAAGGTATATTATAATATTGTACCTGAACTATAATATATAGTGTGCCCGATTTAAGATTTCATTTTGGGCACACGAAAAAAAAAATTACTATAATATTATAGTTAAATAAATTATGCCTAGTAAATATAACTATTTAAAAGATAAAATAACTAAAATGATTTACTTATTATTACTATATAAATATAGTTATTAGTTATGGTTAGCTTTATTATATTTTATTGTTGATGCAGTTTTTAATGTTTGAATTAACTAAACAATATAGTTAAAAATTAAAATAGCATATTTCAGTTCAAATAACTATAATAACTTGACTATAATATTTTAGTAAATCTGATTAATCTTATAGCAATTATAATGTACAGTCAATCCTACTATTTGTATAGTACAAACAACTGTTTTATTTTTTCCGTGCATTTAAATTTGAATAATATTGTGATTTTAAGAAAAACAAATGCATAACAAGTCACAGACATTTTTTTTTTCTTTTAGAAGGCCTCATTGAATATGTTCGTAAAATATATAATATACTATGTAAGAGTGTACACGGAAAAAACAAAACAGTTGTTTTGTACTATAAAAATAGTAGGATTGACTGTACATTATAATTTCTATAGGGATAGCTATAAGATTAATCAGATTTACTAAAATATTATAGTCAAGTTATTATAGTTATTCGAACTGAAATATGCTATTTTAACTATATTTTTTAGTTAATTCAAACATTAAAAACTGCATTAACTATAAAATATAGTAAACCTTACTGTAACTAGTAACTATATTTATATAGTAATAATAATAAGTAAATCATTTTAGTTATTTTACCTATTAAATAGTTATATTTACAATTATTTCTTTAATTATAATACTATAGTAGTTTTTTTTCCGTGTAAGACGCATAGAATCGCGGACATTTCCCCCCATTTTTTTTAAAAGTTTACTATTTAATAATATAATATTATTATTTATTTATGCCTATTGTCTAATATTTTCAAATATTTTCATAAATATAATAAATTATAGATGTGTATTTTTGATGAACTGAACTACTGGAATAAAATTCACAAGCAATTATTAAATTGTTAAATATTCAAACTGGTACAGTTTTAACAAAAAAATAAATATGAACAATAAAGGCTAAAAAATATAAGTTATAAAATAACAAAAGAATCAGAATTCAAATGTTTTTTACAAAATGTATCATTTTTATGTCGGAATTTTTAACCATTTTTATTATTTATTAATTATATTTAATTTTATACCTACCTACTTATTTTTTTTTTAAATCTTTATTTTTTCAAGTAAGTAGTTCAACATTACATTTATAATATATTATATATATGAAAATAAAAACTATTTTATATATTTTATATTTTATTTAAAAAAAAAAATTCATATAAAATAATAAATAATATTATATTATTAAATTCAATATTATTAGTCAATAATTAACTTAAAAAAAAAAATTGGGGAAAATGTCCTACTACACCGAAAACAGCCGGGGGGGGGGGGGAATGTCCATTTACCGACACATAATATTTTAATTCACTGCGTCTTTATTTAAAAATTATATAATATAATTCTATTCTGGACATAGGTAATATATTAATAACAACGACAGCAGTGACGTATTTATGGGGGGGGGATATGGGGGATAGATCCCCTCCCTTGACCTTTTTTTTTAGTTTAGGTATAAAGTTTAAGCTGCAGTACTGTTGCTATTTATATTTTATAATTTTGTTATCCTGTGGGCTGCGAGTGATATTACCCAACAATAACAACAAAATTAAAATAGGACTATATTCGAGAGAAGTCGGGTAAAACCCGCTAGTACCTAACCTATTATACTGTTATATACGTAGAACACGAAACTAATTGCGACAGCGGACAGAAAACGATAAGGAATTCGTAAATTTTAAAATAAATATTAAAAAAGGTGGATAAGTGGATGTCGCTCTGCTGTACAGTAGGTTACAAGTGGGTCACTGTAATGGATGGTGTTAAATTTGAATTCAATGATATAATATCATTGTATAAGAAAAATGATTCTGAGGGAAAACGAGTCAGCCTATGATTTTACCAAGTATATTTGATGATATTATTGTGAATAAAGTAATTTATATATAACCTATTTACGTGGAGCCTTGTTTTAAATTTTCAATCCTTAGCCATAAAAGTTAAAAATTTATACATTTTTAACCACAAAATAATTAATAAATTATAAATTTGATAAATGTTGTCAAAATTTGAACTTTAAATGCTTATAAAAAAAAAATTGTGCCTATGTATTTTTAATATTTTTCAACTGCTATTAGAACGATATATCAGGAGCCTTATATTAAATTTTCACGCTTTTTTACCCAACAAATAAAAATTTATTGATATTTATAGAAAAAAAAACTAAAAAAATTGAAAACTGACAATGTCCGTAAACAGCTCAAAAAGAGTCAAAATATTTTCAACATTTTATGGTGTATAGAAAATGCTAATATAAATATTCATGCTTTCTTGTCACAGAGAGGTCGAAATTACAACAGATGAAGTAATTGATGAGTTGTGCTTAAAAAACAGAAAACTAGAGTTTATTTTATAAATTAATAAAACAGAGTAAAATTAAAATCAATATTATTGTTTTTATTGTTAGCCTTACATGGAGTAACTAACAAAAGGTTGCATCAACACTAAAAAATTTTGATATCCCCCTCCTCAAGAAAATCCTATATACGCCCCTGAACGACAGTATATATCGGCACCATATACCAGTACAAATCTATATATTATATTATACAGTGTGATTAGTACGTTTTTAAAAATATTTTTTTTTTCACAATAAGATTATATTTATCACACGACTTTTAAAAAAAAGTTTTATACATTGATGTATTTTTTAAAAAGTTTTACTTTTTTAAATGACAGTACACATCCAAAGCAAAATATTTTTCTCAGCACTTAGATACATAAGGTGGATATGGTGAGTTTCAGACGTGTACCTAATTGGGTATAGCTCATATATTTTGGTATAGGTACACGCTATACGTACTTAAACTTTAAATATGTATACCTAAATCTGTCCCATGACTGCACATAGTAATATAATTGTTATAATTTTATTTATTTATCAAATAATATTAGATATATGATGGGTCTGCCTCGAGATCGTGCAGGGGTGGACGTGTGCAGTTTATCGACGATCGACGGTTTCGGTTAGATAATATACCTACATAGAGAGTACCTAACCGTAAAAGATAACTCAGCTCAGCCGTATTATATTAATATTATTATTATGTTTGCTCACCGCCGCCGCCGCCGCCGCAGCTAGAAATTAAAACCCTTTATACCCGTTACCCGGTCGCCGGTATATCGGTCGGTCGCGCCGCGTCAAGTGTGGCGCGCGCGTTCGTGTAAATAATTACTGACGCGCCGACCGTTGCCGCCGCAGCTTCATCCCTCTCGACGTGTCCGCCGCCGTGTAGTGTGCGTGTCGTCGTTGCAGTCACCCCGCTTCCGCCGGGCCGACAGAGTTATTTATTTGATAAACTACACGCGTTATAATATACGCACACACGCGCACTTACGCGCACCCCACACACCCCACACACATTATATATATATACATACATTTATTTATAGTTGGCGTATATCGTCGTTGTCGTCGGTCATGCTGTCGCCATGACGACACGGCCTAGGGCCGATTCGTGCTTTAAGTCCCGTTTACGCCGCCGAGTGATTATTTTCTAAACGACTTTTGTGTGTGTGCGTGTGTATTCCGAAAATTTCTCTATGAAGTTTTTTTCCCGGTCACTCCCCCCCCCACCACCCCTACCTCCCCCGCGCACCTATTCCGGCCCACTATAGTTTTGTCATCCCTCTCACATATACAGTCTTATTTTCACGCTCTCCCCGCGCGCACCGCGGCGGCCGTCTATTTTCCTCTAAACGAGCGACACGTGACTAGAATATGGTTGGGCTTTTATTTTTTTTTATTTTTGTCGTACCGTTTGGTCTTCGCCCGCCTCGTTATGTAGTGCCGTCGTCGTTAATTCGGATAAGTCGCTCGGGTCGTAAGCGCGGCTTTTTTCACCGAAATTAATTGCTAATAAATTCGGTCGTTGTCGACGGGCTTATTTAAAAAATAAATAAATAGCTCCACAAATTGGTTGTTTCGCTTTGAGTAGGTATAATAGTATAGGTATACATACATTAGTGCTACCCCTTCAAGTCGACGACATCGCCTCCACCGTCATTGCCATTGTCGCAACACTCGAGTACCTGCAACACGGAGAACCCAACACATTTGTCGAGTAGTTTTGTGCTTTGTCAGTGGGTATTTTTTTTACTCCGCAAAAGAAAAAAATGTACCCTAGTTATAGATATTTTGTATTTTTCAACTATCGCGATATCGTCATATTGATGATGTTTCTCGTTTTCTTATACAGTTGCGTAATTAAAAATTAATGACCTCTGCGTAAATTTCGTTTAGGACACAAAATGTACCCGCATACATTATAACTACACCTATTCTGTGCAATTGAAATTACCAATTTTAAAATAATCGTATCAATAATAAAAAAAAAGGTAGAACACAAGAGAATGATCTTTGCGAATTATTTAGATTCAAACGCTTTATATATTTTCTAAGGTTTGAAAATGTTTTGACATTTTTTCTTTTATAATAAGTAATAACTGAAAGTGGCTAGAATAGGTATATTACCTATATTATATTGTTTAAAAATACGAATGAAAACTTTTCAAACCATTGTATAAATCAATAATTTGAATGATTTTCAATTTAAAAAAAACCTTACCAATACTTGATCTGGATTTTTTTTTTAAATTAACAATCTGTTTTAATTATTAGCTCATAGAGGGGCGCCCTGCTTATAATATACATTAATAATAATAATCGTATATACAATATCAACACTTTATTCAAATTTGTGATATTAGTTTTTTCTGCTCACTTCATTTACACACTTGCTATTATGACAATATTACGTTATTATAGGTTATACGTTTTTTTTATAATTTACAATACATTTTCGATGTTTGTAGAGCGCGATAAAGATTATCATCGGTAATTTGTATTTCACACGCCTATCGAATTGTTTTAATATACGCCCTCCCTGTATAGATATATAATATAAACTGTTAAGTGCATCAGGAGCATTTCACATTTACTTAAGAAGATAAACTGTTAATAGTTTTAAAACTTTGAATTTATTTATTTGTAAATATATACCATTCTAAACCTCTGCGAGCCCCCCCCCCCCCCCCAGTGTAACGCATACTCATGCCACCTGTTTAGTTATGCCACTGTAGTTTCCTGCCGATTTCATTATCCACTGCAGTCTGCATCCATAATCCACAGGCTTTTATTTAATTTTTGTTTTCTTCGAATCGTCTACAGCAGTAGACATGTTTTAATTCTTACGGATTATAGTCAAAATCCTGCTGGAGAGCTCGTGAGCAATTTACAATATGTACCTATATATGCGTACGATGTAGTTGTTTACTATAGATTAGGGGTCACACTAAATGGCGGTTAGCGTGCCGTAGACAGGACATTTTTTTTTATACAGTGAAATAAATGTGGTGTTTTTATTAATTTAAATTTGATTTTGCATTTACTTTCTTTGGATAAACGATTGTCCATAATATATTTTTTGTGACCACCGAAAACTTCCTATATTCTTAAAGTGACTCTCCAAAAATATTTGAATTTGTGATCCCTGCTATGAGTGTATATAGGTATTGTAAATACACTGTCGCCGTAGTATTTATCCACTGACGTCATGCACTGCTGCAATGAACAGAATGTGCACACGTTCAAAATAATAATAATAATAATAATAATAATAATACATAGGTACCTACTATATACAATATACTACCCTCGTTTAGGACGGTCGGTGCTAGTTTAATTTAACCACGGGTTATTTAAATGTCACGGACATGTGTTTCCCGGCGTCCAAAATTAACCGACGAATCAAAGTGCTTTTTCTCCCTAATTATGTCGTACGCGACTATATTGTAACACTACGTACGTATTATAATGTACTTGGATGTTCTTGGAAAAACTTCTGGGCGACTTCCGCTTTCAGCAATAAAGGCAGTGTTGTTTCGATTGTGTTTTTTGGGATATTCTATGCCTGTCGTAGATATTAAATAATATTATAGGAATCCGCGGTCGCCTCAAACGTATGTGAACTGTTCGTGAATTTCACGTCGGCGTTTGTGAAAATCGAATTTCCGACCATACATTTTATAATATATTATTATTAGGTATTATCATTTATGCGGTACCACCGCCAAAGGAGACACGCATTAATAAAACAATACAGCAGCGCAACAACAACAACGACAACAATAACAACAACAACTACTACTACTACATGGGTATAATAGGAGTGTTGCGCACAGATAATAGTGTTTTATACGACGATATATGCGTATATGATAATAATAATATTATAATATATAGGATTCGTGCTGGTTGTTCGGAGGGTTAGATTTTTCGGAATGTGCTTAGGAGACCCTGCACCCCCCTAAATCGATCGGACGTGCGAGCTCCTTTGCATCGCGAGTGTATTATCGGAAAGTTCGAAAATTCATGTGCCCTTCACCCACACCTCCTCGTCATGTGTAAGTACGTGACGGGCGGTCCAATGACGGCAGTTCTTTTATCGTCTGCGTCTGAATTATGTACGTCCGACGTATATTATTACTACGATTTGCGCGAGTTGCATTTTTCATATCTTCCGCCGCAGATAACGAATGCAAATCGGAGGAACTGCATCTAAACGCGCGCGCGAGGCGCGTACACACAACTGTGCAATTTATCGCATGCGACTCGTGTGCGATTACTCTGCCCTACCACATTATTATGTACAAACATTATTTTTTATTTTTGTATTCGCACGTACATTTTTACCTTTATTATAATAATAAGTATAATAACCGTATCGGCGCATTCGGTCGTTATTCTTATTATGGTTGTACCTATGTACACGCGGTGCACTTGACCATAAATATACTGTTGCAGCGCCGTAAAACATTCAATCCGTTTGTGTTTTTCCAAATACGTTTTACAAGTACTCTATAGGTATTTGCCCCCTAAACGAGCAAAACTAAAATATAAAATATACTATGTAGTATACCGCAGTACTTGCAACATATAGCAATAATAATAATTGTACGTATATTTGTACCGGACGAGAAAATGTTCAAGTCGACATAACTTTAACACCTCTGAATGATTATATAATATGTGCATACGCCGTAAGGGTTTAAATTTAAATTGATATAAATTATTATTATTGTCATCATATTGTCGTAGTCAAATTATATAGCGATAAAAATAATCGCGGAGCACTACGTGTTATAAACCAAATATACGTTAATAGGTAGGTATTGTCTTACTCGCGTGGGCTTGTGTGGGCCATTTCCTCGTCCGTATAATAATAACAATGCGACACTCTCGACATATATGATATATGTAATTTATTTCATCATAGCCATTAAAATATATTGAGTTTATTGAGCAAAATGTTGCGCATCGCTAAAAATAGATTTTTTTTTAGGCAACTGTACCTCTGGTACAAAAATTGGCTCGACGATTATTGGAGAAATATATACCGTGGTATACTAGGTTTTCTGCACCGCGTCGCATATTATTTCACGTGATTTCATAATATTAGTATTATATATTTTGGCAGTAGAATTCGCCGTGAAAATTTTTTTTTTTTACGTGCACTGATTTACATGCGGATTTTTCAGAAAACGCTAACGTATAATTGAAAATATTTCTTTTACACAATTTCAAGTCATCTTTACAATACAACATTGCATCCCAAAAAATGCATTAATTTCACTATTTTTCTTTTTATCGCTATCATCGTTTTTGTAAGTTGTATAACCTCGTTGAATGGCATAATAACATACATTTTTAACTTCATATTACGAAATCACCGCGGTGGCTTGTAACGAAATAAGCAGTCTATATACAGGTCTGTAACTCTTCACGGGTATACACCACGGTTATATACGAGACATTCCCGGATTTTTTCTACTCAGAAGTTGGCCGAAGGAGCTCAAAAAGCCCCGCACGGCGTATATCGGATTACGAGCGTAAGGCTTTTGAAAAATCTTCTTTTTGGCGATCATCCCTCAGGGGAAACGTGTTCAGTGCGTGTGCGTTCGGCAATATCAGCGGGCGGTCGGCGAACCCGCGACCAATAGTATTGTATTTTTTTTTTTTTTGTTCCTTTCTCATGTGTATCACGAAATAATAATAATAACAACACGGGCGCGTACGTGTTGCTCCATTAAAATCTGTAATTTTAGTCACACTTTGGGCAGGCAGTGCTACTGTGCAGACAGCGGCACCGCAGTGTACGTGCGTGAGCGTCTGCGACGAAACGAGAGGAAAAATAAATAGAATTACAACCGCAGGCAAGATACTGAGTGTATACACTACCACACCGTATAGTCGTATATTACAAAACTGTAATATCGTGTGTTGTTGATTGTCAATTAAAACAACGCGAGTGTGAAATAATACGAATGTAATGCGATGTTGCGGCTCCAGTGTGTGTGTGTGTGTGTGGTTCGATACGGACTTGGGTCCTACAATAATAATAATAATATATTATTTCGTTGGTCCTCTACCGTGGCGTCGTAGTGTTCGACGGCGTAAAATTCGCGTTAAATCCGATTTCGTTTCGAATCCATTGCCGCGCGCGCACATTGCACGCAATTTTAATTTATTTTAATTGCTCGCGAGTGTCGCGTTCGGTGCTATACCGTGGAAAGGTTTTAGTTTCAACGGTATGAAATCGAAACTGCTTGTTTTTTGTTGACAGTATACTTTATACGTGGTAAACAAAAAAAAAAAAAAAAACAAAAAAGAGATATCTCAGATAGTAGTCGTGTTTTATTAGGTACAAACGCGAGAATTTCCGGAACAGAGAACAGAGGGTAGAAGGCGTTACGTGACAACGTCAAACGCACTGAAAAGCGAAAATGTTTTCTCATAAAAATATAAAAGTATATAATATGATATAACATTATGTGTACACGTGCGCAGACACTACGCGCGGCGGCTCGTGGTTTTAACGGTTTTATCTAAATTTTCGGCCTCCTCGGGGAAAACGACCCACATTATGATGCCCGCCCCACCATAGTAATGATTCCGAACACGAATATGCTTCTAATTGACATGGTTATTAAAAAAAAAAAAAAAAAATGCGGATGCCCTCAAATTAGCATACAATTAATTTCCTCTTTTGTCGAGACCCTTTTTCATATAGATATAGATACACCAGCAGACATTATATCCGCGACACGACCCGAACGTGTGCAGTGCGCAGTTCTCGCCGCGATTATACGCCGAGACATAGTTTAATTGTCCAACCCCTTGCACGTGATTCACATGGTAAACATCATCCCGCCCGACTGTGACAACACAATCCCGCGGTGGCGTGCGCGGCGGTATATCTCATCCCTTATATTTTTGGACCCTCCTGTGCATTACTCTGTGCAGTGCCACGCGCGTATCCTATATATTATATTATATACGTATATAGTGCGCACTATGTAGTACGTGACGTGCCAACGCCGATCAATCAGTGGCGTATACGACGCACGTATGGAGAAAAATAACCCGGCGAACCAAAAAAAAAAAATAAAATAAAATAAAATAGAAAGAATATATATATACCTACAACGATATACAATATATATTATTTTTATTCCCTCTGAAAGATGATAAATTCCCTACCCATATGGAGATCTCGTGTGTCGCGCGTACGCACTATATATATATAATATATATACGTGTATATCTGATCGGTGGATCACGTCCGGCCTATTGTTGTTGCGTATAATATATATATAAATGCGAGCATACCCTGGTAGCGGTAGGTATAGATTTAGGCATGGATGCTGGCTGCGGGTACCGCATTACTGCAGCCGTCGTTGTTATATTACGACGGTGAGCCGCGAACGATGTGTGGTTTGGCGCCATCATGTTCGTAAAAATATTATACGCGTACGAAAACAAACTATGTAATATGATGTATGTATACCTATAATACTATATAATAATTCCTCTTCGTGAAATATAAAAATATATATTTTATTTTTATAATATGCCTACCACGAAGCGCGTTGAAATTCACCCCCGGAAAACTCGGGAAAAAAAAGTTAAAATATACGCAATTAGAGGAGTCGACAGCGGTGGACTCGTTTTGACAGATAGTTCCTATCCGTATTATTATTATTACGTCGACGGCCGTTTAAGGAACTCGTCGCGGTAAAAACGCACTTTCATAAAGGTTTAAATATAATATGTAAATGGTGGTGTTTCTTGAAGGTTTTTTTTAGCCAGCTCCGCGGTGGACTTAATTGCGTATTTTGGTACTAGCTATACAGGGTGATTCATCAACCACCCCACATTATATTGCTTTAACAATGCATTTATTCAAATTCAAATTTTTGGAATTTTTAAGTACTTATACTTAAGGACCATATTATTATCAAATACTTGGCTTTTTTTATACCATTAAATAATATTGTTCTTAAGCTCCACTTATAAATTTTTTTTTTTTCAAATGAGACCATCTTTATTAATGTAAATTGTTAAGCAGATTATTTTACTAATGTTTATGTGCCTATCTAATTCGAAATTCAAACGAGTAGTTTTTAAGTTATATAACTTTATGTAGACACTATACGGAAAATTTAAGTCCATCATGATAATACATTTGGAAGATATGAAAAATCTGATATTTTCAAAATAATGGTTATTCATATTTAACAGTTTTGGAAAAATTTTCTGAGTATAATAAATAATAATTAATAGACTAAATATTTAGTTTAATTTATATTTTTATAAAATCATTATTATAAACACTATAACTAAATATCATTATAGAATTTATATTTCAATAACTCAGAAGTAACTAGTATGAATTACGATTTAGATGTAACAACATTTTGGAAAAAATCAACCGATTAAACAATATTATTATATAATAAAAAAGGTTGGTTAAAATTGTCTATCACAAGCACAACAATACATTCTTTAAATGGAATGGATAAAATCTGAAGATGTGATTGTAAGTACCTTCCTAAATTTCAGAAATCAGAATTTGAATAGATGCATTGTTAAAAGAAAAAAATAGTGAGCAGCATACTTGGTGAATCACCCGTGTCGCCCGTTTAATGGAAATATATTACAATAACCGATACTGTTATTCTGCTATATAGTCACGCTTACGTTCGACTTGCAGTAAATTATGTCAGTGTAAATAGTATAATAAATCGGTAATAAACATGCTAAAATTGTGTATAGGCAATAAAATTAAAACGTACAGCCGCTCGATATTTGTACCTGTAGTAATAAATGTCTGCATAATTTTCAACTATAAATAAACGCACGATGAAGTGCTATAAAATTGCATATTATGTGCAGAATAGATAAAAAAAAAATAAGATTTTATTTTAATGATAATTTGTATTTATAATATTATGCATATAGTAGGTGTAATAATCTGTTGCAATAATATTATAAAAAAAAATAAATAATATATCCACAAGGCTGTCGCGATACGATTAACAATTAATCATCAATAACCGCGAGAGCGCAACGATGATGTCGCGGCGGTATAGGTCTCGCGAATAAAAATGTCCAACAATTTTAACAAATCATCGCAGGGATCGACGTCGAAATAATCCGCTTGGCCGCCCCTGCAGGTATGCGTGCGAGTCCCTAATCGAAATTTAATCGGGATTTTCAGCAGCGTGATGAAGTTTATATATATATATAATATAATGACATTATATATAAAGTGCGATAGGTGTGTAAGATTTCCTTGCGTCGTCCGCCGTTCTCGCGATTTCGAGTGGTAAACTCGAGACGCCATTATATATTATATTATTAAATTTGACCGTTGGGTGGGGGGAGGGGTGTGGTATATGGCTGTAATATTGCGCATAACAATATCGCTCGAAATTGTGTAAGAGAAAGAAAAATAAAATTGCGCAGCGATTTGTCACGTTTGCGTACGAGACTAGGCGGATGACGGGCGCACATGATGGTGCAGGATATGCCGTACAGGGTGCAGGACATTCGCGTTTTTATTTTATCGTCGTTAACTGCTGCACAGAATAGCCTATACTTTATGATAAAACCAGGTTTTCATATAGCTCATATACATAGGTATATAAATAGGAGGATTTCGAACAGAAGGTTTTTTGAATGACATATAGTTGTGGTGTCAAATATTATAAATATTATATCGTTAGTTATACGTTTAAAATAGGCCGTGATAACACGCATAGGAGACATTAGCACATTTTTTTCTAAATCCAGGGGGACACCTGCAGCCGCAAGATCTCAAAATCGTAAATTTGGCATATATATATATATATATATATATATATAGGGTGTTTTTGTGTCAACGACCAACCGCGGTATCATTTATATAACTGACGCGGAAAATCGCAGTAGGCCTGCACCCTGCAGTAGCCCCATATATATATATATACATATTCCGCGAAATGCGAATGCGATGGGGGTCGTACGCTCGTAATATGCGTTGGTTTTCTGTTATCGCGGTTTAATGTGCATTATATATATATAATAATAATATGCTGTGCAATAATATTATGTACGTATTATATATACACCAGGGCGTTTACCGCACACGAGGGAATGCGCGGCACGAGATCAATTAGCATACGTCCCGCGGGGGAGGTTTTGCGCCCCACCCCGATCAATCGTTTACCGAATTCTTCTTCTCCGCGGCCTTATGTACTAATGTACCCGCCGGAACGCGACCGCGTGCGAGTCTGGGCCGCGGCGGCGGGCGAAAACCGTAGTCGTTTCCCGCGAGCGGCCGAGACGTTATAATATATTATCGTACGCGTATAATGTGTGTATACAGGGTGATATCGTATTCAAAATCTGATTTTTAAACATTATCTACTTCGAGGCCATCTCATATGTTTGTAACGTTCGTGAGATTTTTTTTTTCCACTACTCGGGGATACTGTTCTACTGTAAATTATTTAGCGAATACTTTTTCTTACAACGAGAAGATATTTATGTACACCAAAAGATATTCCGCTTCGGAAAAATGAATCGAAAATTCCCGTTGTCATTGAAAAACTAAATTTTATTTAGGAAATTGTCGTCTTTGAACGACTTAAAATTATGAAAAAATAAATATTTTTACGAACATTAATATAGTTTTTGAAATAATGCGAGTGTCTTATACGTTAAATGGATCACCCGGTGTATAACACATCGAGTGTTGCCACAGAATTCTTAGTCGCGACGGCGGAAAAATCGTTTAAGTTATATATATAAATATATATATTACACACACGCCGACGGCCACGACCAGAGAGGGGTTGTTTTAACCCGACGACGATATGCGTTTTCGCGCGTGAAAACGGTATTTATATGTTCTTACTTCTTATATACATGCATGATAATAACATACAACATTAACATATTATTATATGCCGCATATACGCTACGGCATGGCAGGGGTTTCCAAATTACGACCCACAGGCCACACTCGGGCCGAGGACATGTTTCGAATGGACGAAACATTTTGGGGACCCCTGTGGTTACACTCGTGGTGCGTACTGCATACCTATATAAATAATATTATTTTATCATCTCCAACTCGGCTCGTGGTTTTTATGTTCATTCTCAGCTCCTGTCCACTATATACTTGATTTGGTGTAGTAGATCGTTTGCTTGTGCCAAAATTAATTTACAATAAATTAAAAATAGATTATTTTTTTCTCGACGACGATCAAAATTTAAAAAATATACAAAACATAGTTAGTTGGGAAATTAAGACGGTTTAAGATATTTAAAAAATGTATGTATAGTCATATAGTTTGTACGTGATCTAAATCAAAGATCAACTCGAACAAGATCGAAATATTTTTTTTGAATTTCATTGGTTATAATAATATGACTTCCGCATCCCTCAGAATATTTATAATATATAAGTGTATATAAGACGGGTAGTCTAAATAATTTTTATTGATGATTTTGTATCATTGTCTGGTTATTATTGTATAACAAACGATGATGTGCTACTCAGGTGGAAGTAAGGTGGTATCGTGGTTCCCGCTTCGGTTGTGTGATACCACGTGAAAAAAATAAGTTAGTCAATGTATTATAACCGCGAGTCCCAAACGAATTAAATTTATAATGTTCTTTGTTATTTAGACGTAAATATTTTTTACTTATCTTTAACGAAATAAACTTTTTTTAACAAAGGAAGGTAATACGCTCGATCATAAAATCCTTTTTATTTCCCTACCTACAGAACGAATTCTTATCTAATGACCCATTGTATGTAAAGCGATGTAATGCTGTAAATAATATTCAATCCGATTTGTTTGATTTTTATATTTTATTATACATTAGTAACACAATAATATAATGATGTACAATACTGACATACTGTTAGTTGTACATCATTGCTAATTTAAAAAGAGTCATTAATTATATTCTATAAAATATTTTCCCTCGCGTTATCGGCATATTTTATAATTGTACGTTCTTTATAACTATAATATTGGGAAAACTTATCTTACTGATAATCGTTACAAATAATAATAATTATGTTTATTTTCTATTGATTGTTCTGTGAAACGTAGTCTGTAAATCCAAACTATATCTCTAACTATAAATATAGGTATAAAATAAAGAATAATTTCAATTGAATGACAATAAATTGTTGTCGTTATAATTTACTAATATAGGTATAGTGTTAAGAGAATAACGTCAGCGCACACATTTTATACATCAACACTGTTAGTGTCGAACAATTGTATTAGAAAATAGTAATTTTATTGCTCTAAAATCTTCTAAAATACCTACAAATCTAATAAATAAATTTTACAACAGCCAGTTTTTTACAGATACATACCAGATCTCCTGTAAATAACTTTGAAAGAGTATTTACATAAATTTAGATTTTAAAATTTAAATGTTTCCGAAAATTGTGTTAAAGTTGCCTATATAATACCCCTTAAAAAAAATGATTGTTAATAAATTATAATATGTTAATTATGTGATGTCAAATTATACCAGTTTTTTTTACGCAAAATTTGCAGGATTGCCCATTGTTTCGTGATTATTTGTTAAAATTATGGGGGTGCCGCATTAATTTGGGTTAATTTTTCAAAATTTATCCGTGAGCATAGATATTTATTTGAGCTAGAAATTAATCGCTCATGTTGGTGAATCTTTTAGTTTGTTATAAACCCATTATATCTTAAATGTTTAGCATAATTGGATCAAATAAGAAATACTGCTGTATACGTGAAAAACTTTTAAAAAAAGAAAAACAAATATATACTTAAACTCAAAACCAGGTGAAATCATTTGTTCTACTATTTACTCGTGAAACCTGAAGACGAAATGATCTATAAATCGAACCCATACTCGACAATAGTTATAGATGTTTTTTAATTTTTTTTTTTTTTTATTCTAAATGAGGTAAGTTTGGGTTGAATTTGAGTTGGATATCTCGAAGCGATTTTTTATCTCTCTTCAACAATATGTACCTATATACAAATATTCTCTCACTATATATATGATTTTTTATCGTTCATCCGAATGAAAACCGCCCGAGTACGGGGCCTGCAAACTATAAGCCGGAAATGTCGCATCGGTGCAAGGTGCAGTAACCGGCCGAGGTGGTAATACCCTGCGCGCTATCCGCCGTACATATTATAATAATATTATTATTATTATTATTATTATCATTATTATTATAATGCCCCGAAGCTGGTCGCGTCTTTTTTCCATGATCAAAGTGACGGTTATTTATGCGAGACCGTATATATTATTACACTGCAGCAGTGTGCGTGTCAACGTCGGCTGCAATGCGAGCAGAGAGCGATCCGGATGAATGACGGCGGCGATGATGGCGCTGTCGATTTTTCACCGGGTAACGAGATAAAAGTGCAATTTTCTTCATGATTAGCTATATACGGACGGCGTTTTCCGACGCCGACGCCAGCGCTTCCGCCCCCGACGCCACTTACAAAGCCGCGGTACGAAATCGAGTGGCGTAAATCATCTTGTACCTACCTACGTATATATTATGGTGCGGTGTGATGTGGTGTGGTGGTACCGTGCACGCGGTAACACGTATTATACCGCGGGACGAGTATATAGGTATATAACTTCCGTGTCAGATGAGCTGCCCAAATTGTAATAATAATTATAATATATTTCGAATAACCCGACGCGGACGCCCAATACGTCATAATATTTTATGTGATAATCATTGTTACACGATACGACCGGCACTATTTCTGCTGCCACTGATTTTTATATTACAATACATTATAAGAACTCTGAATAAAATAAAAAAAAATAATTAGGTAAAACAAATAATTTAAATAAAAATTCACAAACGACAAAAAAATTTTGAGTTTAATATCTATGAACTATATTATATTTTCAGCCTCGGGGCAACTTCGGGTAAACAAATATAAATATAGGTATAACATAGGTATTTAACAAATATATCGATACAATGAATTAAAATTAAATGTAATAAGAATTATAATAATATGTACCTATGGTTCAATAATATATAAAAATAAAAAATAAAAAAAAAAATTTTAAAAACACACTTTTCCATAAAAACATTTAAAAAAAAATTTTAAAAATTGCACTAAAAAGACAAAAATAATTCTCTGTACTTAAAAATAATGAAAAATTTATTGATGAAAAATTTAAAAGTGTGTGGTGCTCATACACTTGACATATATTCCCAGTCACTATCTTATAAACATGATTGAACAAAGAAGTGTATGTGAGACTTTCCTTGGCTTTTAAATTTTTCATCAGTAAATTTTTCATTATTTTGCTCTTATACTTGACATATACTGCCAGTCACTATCTTATAAACAGGATTGAACAAAGAAGTGTATGTGAGACTTAGCTCGGCTTTTAATGTTTTGTATTATGCACCACACACTTTTAAATTTTTCATCAATAAATTTTTCATTATTTTTAAGTACAGAGAATTATTTTTGTCTTTTTAGTGCAATTTTTAAAATTTTTTTTTAAATGTTTTTATGGAAAAGTGTGTTTTTAAATTTTTCATCAGTAAATTTTTCATTATTTTGCTCTTATACTTGACATATACTGCCAGTCACTATCTTATAAACAGGATTGAACAAAGAAGTGTATGTGAGACTTAGCTCGGCTTTTAATGTTTTGTATTATGCACCACACACTTTTAAATTTTTCATCAATAAATTTTTCATTATTTTTAAGTACAGAGAATTATTTTTGTCTTTTTAGTGCAATTTTTAAAATTTTTTTTTAAATGTTTTTATGGAAAAGTGTGTTTTTAAAATTTTTTTTTTTATTTTTTATTTTCTACTTTTTAGTTGAAAGTAAATATTTTTATTAAACGTTTAAGAAATATGTTATCCGGTGTTTTCGGTACCTATATCAGAATACCGGTATAATGTTATTTGGTAATAATTACCGTTGTTACCATAGATATTATAATAATGGATAGGACACGCCTATACTTGCTTCGTAAGAGGTTGCGGTTTTTTTTGGGGAAGAGAGAAAGTTCAATATCTGCGAGAGATATTACGGCGACGTCGTGGGGACAATCCTTTTTTTTTTTTTGGTCCATGTCCCAAAATGACAACGGATTATTGTATTGTCATCCAAGACCAAGGTCTATACCAATTTTCAGAATTTTTCATCTTCAAAAAGTGCCTCAAATCGAGCGCGCAAGATTTGATCACAGACAGACGTGAAACCAAACTTAAGAAAAGTGTTAATTAGTCTATCTCACTGATGTATTTTTTTCTGAATAAAACAAATACAAAATAACTAAAGGCTCGTTCGCCACCTTGCTTGGGATTGGTAATATACCATAAGTTATAGATACTCTCGTATACATCAAAATTGCAAACTATTTAGATAACACGCCTAAATACCGATGATATACCATTAGGTCAATTCGAATAAATGATGAAACACGATTTATACGATGACACAATAGTTTCTTATGCACGGTGTGGTATATAAGTCTGTGGTTATAGCTGCAGGCAGTATCCAATGTATTCGTTGGATCATTATTAATTATAACATCGTTATCTCTTCGTTATAATACCCATATTATTGCTCCCGAAATCGTTTTATCCTAAAAGACGTCGACGACGATTTTCGCTTCACACGTCATTCCGTATATAATAACAATAATAAATTGTCAATTACATTATTATTATTATCGCAGCGAGCTCTATAATAATGCCAAACTATGCAGTGATAGTATGGAAACCTGTAATTATTATTATCGACTCGCTCAATGTGCGCACACGTAACATCATATTATTACAGTATTTAGGTGCCTATGCCTAATTCGTCGTGTACGCGACCCGAAACGGATTGAATTAAAATCGCGCGATTACCGCATTGTTATTATATTGTTCACGTGTCTTAGTGTTTATAATAATTATCGTCGATGTCGAAACGCCTCCTCGACCTTATTATTATTCTCCAACGAGTATATTATTGTACCCGCTACGACTTCACGAAAACACGGCGGCGGTCTTACCCGGTCGATAATTTCACGCGCTCGTGCATGGGGGTTTGTACCCCCCCCCCCCCCCACCGAGTCATGCGATTTCGTACGATTATTATTATAAGGATGTGCCGATGACGATACATTACAGTTAGTGGCGGATCTATCAGCTGTGATGAAACACTGTATAAGTTAAAATATATATATATTAATAAAAACCACCCTTGCATTATAAAAAAAAATAATCCAAGAGTGTTTTTTATAGTTACTATATAGCTTAAAGGGATTTTATATCAATAATTATAATGTACAATAAGTGTACGTCCTAACAAGTATAAAACTTTAAAAGTATTAGTATAATATTATATATAGTTACTCAAAAGTTGTATCGGTGGCGTAGACAAGAATTTATTCATGATTTCTAAGATAATTCGCAGGGTAGTGCGCTCCCCCCGTACCAATATTATTTGTAAACAAAAAGATCACTTTCATCCCCCATAAAACGCCCATGATTTATTCGTAACAACTATATATTTAGCATACATAGTACAGCTAATCGACTATGGGGGGGAGGGGGCAGGTCCATCCGGCCCCCCTTAAATCCACCACTGTTTATAGTGGTTGTATCACGGATTGGAACTGATAATATAGATAAGTTTATGACTTGAAATGATTCAGTATTTTGATTAGCGAGTGGAAAACATATTTGAAATGTGCTTTTTTTTAATCAAGACAAATAATACGGTAACCATTTGGGTGTAGTATTTATAGTGACTTGTAAAACCTGTTGTATTAACTTATTATATAATATCGTATTAACTGCACTTTTATTTGTTCATAAACCGTTTGATATCCAAAATATCTTTTTTATAAGTCTCATTAACGAGATACCTATATGTTCTAGGTATGATGTAAGTACGATGAATTATAATATTATTTCTTAATTGACGCGTATATATTTAATTCTATATTGGTACCACCTACATAAGTACTTACTATAATTATATTGTCATTTTATTTGAAAACACTAAAAAAGTTTTTATTCCACTTTTTATATATTTTCGGTAAATATTGAACAGTTTTTTCAGGGTATCTTATATCTTTTATTAATATTCTAAACGTATCAAGTATCTTGTACTTCTCTATATATAGGTACGTGCCCAAAATAAAAGTATCTTGTATCATAATATGTATCAAGATATACTTTTTTTTGGTACTCACCGGCCACCGCCCACCACCGAGTATAGGTACACCGCAGTTGCCCTAATGGTGTCCTATACATTTCATTGATATTAACAGCAACAATCATCGTGCAGTCTATTATTGTGTGAAAAAACGAACGGTGTACCTTTATTAGCTTAATATATTAGTTAATATATGTCATAGGTACATAATTTATACTTTCTCGTATAAATTGAACTCGGCAGGTGTGTTGTGTTTTCGTACAAAAAAGTTTTGTTATTTATTTACATTTTTTTTACATTAAAACTACAATAATAATATTAATTCCATATACGCGAAACTGCTAAATATAACATCGGTTGCGAGTCCCTCGGATGTACTTGGGTTTTATTGCCCAGTATACCGCGCATATATAGTCAGCTGTTTTGTATTATTATTACTTTGTTTTTGATGTCGGCGACCTATAAGCCCCGAATCCAACTGCAAGCGAAATAACAACTTTTGATTAATTGAGTGGGATTTCGGAATTGCTCAACCTAACCTTCGCCAAACGAAACATAAAAACGAATAATAACCGCGAGGTTTTCACGTTTTATGCAAATGATGGCGATAAATACCTAAAAATTATTTCGCAACGCCTCTGCGACTACCACGGTAGCCATGTGTAATATATACTTAGCGAATCTAACCAAACCCGTTCGTTGTATTATTATTATTATTATTATTATTACTAGCGCATAGAAACTGTTACCAAAGTTTTAGGTTTATCACAAAGGATTTCCGTTTGATAAAATATAATAATCGGAGTTATGATAATAATAATTATCGTTGAGAATAATGTATACCTGTTAAAGTTTTGCCAATACATTTTTGAAATCGAAATCGTGTCTGAGACTATTATATATACGTTTAAAATATATATAGAGAGCGAGCAGGGTTATAAATGCACATTATTTTAATTTGTTCGCCGCGCGGACCGTGCGAATATTCGATAAACGTAAATGATATAATTGAGGTACCGAAAAGCTCGCTATTATATACACCGAAATTCTCTCGTTATTATTTATTTCCATTCTTTTTCGCCCGCGTCGGTCGGGGTCCTTTTTATTATTATTATATTAGAGCGAACGTTACCGTTTTTTCAGCACTCCGAACGGACAACAAAACATTTTCGTCTATTCGTAGCATGTACCAAAGACTTATATAACAATGCCGGTCACGGGGACTTCTCCGCGCCGAAAATACCCTCGTTATACCCACGATACGGCTACATACACCCACACACCCACATAATATATATATATATATATGGATATCATGCACTCCGCAGCCGTGCCGAGAAAATCAATTAAAAACCTTTTGTCTCAAAGTTTTTCTATATCGGTGGCGTACGGTTAAGTTCTCCGCCACATATACCACGACTTGTACCGCGCCACACTCATCGGAAACCGTAAGTCCGCACAATGGAAGTCGGCGCAAATGTCGGACTAATTGCCGTCGCCCAAAATCACTATTATATATATATAGCGGTAGACTCATTCAACGTAAGAGACTATACACTCATTATTTCAAAAACTATATTATATTAATTGTTTTTGAAAACATTTATTCAACATAACTGCTGTAAGTCGTTTTAATAGAAATCAACATTTTTCTAAAAAATAATATATTCTTTACGGTTTTTTTTTCTATTGTTATACATTTTTTTAATGACAGTAACATGAATTTTTAATTCCTAATTCGAAAGTAGAAAATTTTTTCAATTTTTTCTATGCATAAAAATCGAATTTCGAACGAGTACCTAGTTTATTAGTTATACGTTTATGGTATAGGTATTTAATATTTTCGATGAGAATAGTTTGCATGAGTGGTACAGGGATACCCTGCAAAAGTTGGTCCATTATATTCGCCGATCATCTAAACATCTAAACTTTAAATACCTTTAACTAATAGACTACTTCTCCGAAATCTGATTATATAATATTGATCGATATATTCCGAATAATATCCTGCTTCAGAGTATGCGATTAAACATGTATGTTGTTATTCAATAGAGTAAACAATCATAACGATAAAAATATAAAAGATATAATTTGTTTCCAAAAATTTAGTTTTGGAAAACAACTTAAAACTATGAAAAAAAATATTTTCAAAAATGTTACTGTTTTTTGAATTAATAAGTTGCTTACAATATTTGCGGATCGCTCCGTATACACCCCTATATGATTAAGTATTATTTTGGTCTTCACGAGGGGGCTCGTCTTTTAATGACGTCATGTACGACGTTCTATATTTCATTATATTGTGATAGGTACAGCGGAGAAGAAAACGAGTGACTTACTTTATATAATTGCTGGTTTTATGTATTTGGGGTTTAAGTCCGTGAACGCGTCTAAACCGCGCGCGTGTCTTTTAAACAATTTCGACTATGTACGACATAATATTCCAATTTATTCATAGTCGACCAGATGTTTACGAGCTCGCTCAATGCACGTGTGCCACTGACGGTTTTTACCTCAAGGTACACTCGGTTACTTATAGATTAACTCATCTGTTGTGTACCCAACCATACCGCAAAAAGTTAAGTTTATAATCGCCATTTTCAATGCTTCCCAAATCAACAGTATTTTATATTTTTATGTGTAGAACACTATGTAGCGTTTTGCCAAGACGATCGATGCAATTATGCAACTCTCGTGAACTTGCAGGTATATCTGCATAGTAATATCTCTCAGATCAAATATAAGTATTAATTATTATAATATGACCCCATAATATGTTCAAACGAAATCGTTTTGTCCACATATATTTTTATTTTTATCGGACGAATCTATTAGTCAATTGATACCATTTTGGCATTTCTTAAAAAAAAATTATTTATCCAACGTAATTACCTTTATGTAGATAAATGCGTAATTTGCTTTTATATTTTATCTCAGTAAGTAGGTTAAAAAGTTATAAGCTTATAATCACAATTTTTTTCTTTGAATTCAAACCCAAACCAACAATATTATAATATTTTATAGCCAAGATAAACGATGCAAGCGAGTGCAAACTGCATTTGCTGTAGGTCTCTTTATTAAATATCTCTCAGATCAAACGCATTATTATAATATAATCATATCCATTTCAAACAAAATCGTTTGTCCACATATATTTTCATTTTTATCGGAAAAATGTATCAATGATTTTGGCATTTTATTTAAATTATAATTAAACTTATCGAACGTAATTATCGTTATGGAGATAAAAGCGTAATTTGCTTATATTATATTTTATTTTGTAAGTAGGTTAAAAAATTAAGTTGATAGGTAATCTGCCTTTTTTCTTCGAATTCATACCCTGCAATGCAACAGTACATTATAATATTATATAATATTATATTCTATTGTGTTTTTCCAAGACGAACAATGCGGCCCTACACTTGCAGGTCTATGTAATATTTTTCATATCAAACATATATAATATTATAACTATGTGCAGTTCAAACAAAATAGTTTTGTACGCGTATATACAAAATATACCTATTTTCATTTTTATGATTTTTACCAAAAAAATGTATACCTAATACATTTTATACATTTATCTAACGTAATTATCTTTATGTAGTTAAAACCGTGATTTATTTATATATTTTATCTTAGTAGACAGTATGTATAGGTATATATAGGTACCTACCTACAGAGCAACATTTGTGTATGTATTATAATAAATTCCGTCGTTTCGCTAATGTTATTACTGTTAACACTGGGAATTTTTTTTTCATATATTTCCGAGCTTATCGAATTTCCAATTTCAACCGACGAAATTCGTATTATTTGTCTCAATCGGCGGAGCGTATAATATTTTCTTCGCCCCTCGGCGACGACGCCGTCACTTGAATGTCCCAAGAAGTGCTTTCAACCCTCGTTTCCTTATTGCGCTTTGAAAGTTTTTAATTAAACGGTACAATATTGCTAACAAACCATGTATACATATATATACGAGACCAAATTACCAAAATGTAATTATGGAACCTTAACGTTATTATAATATGAATAGTGTTCACTAATTTTTCAACCGTCGCGTAATTTCAAAGCCATCGACTTGATTATTATTATTATTATGATTTCATTTTTTTCTCTATAAACAGTTACATAATTTCGTGAATTTTTAAATAAAATGTTACTGTGCAATACTTACCAGTTTATATATAATTTATAGTAGTACCTATATATTATGCGTATCGGGAACTTACTTTTTTCGTCATTCGTTCAATATTATATTCAGAACGATTCGTCGTAGGTACTATTGCGTTTCAGACCCCACACGCCGAGAGTGAATTAATGGTATATCTGTGAAAGAATGCACCAAAGAACGTGAAAAAATGGCCAAAATCCAAAATATGTGAATTACGACGACCATCCTTGGTGCACTCTTGGTGTGTGCTGGTCGTGTGTGTGTGTGTGTGTGACTCGAGAAACGAATAATTATTTTTCGCGTAATTAAATCTTAACCAAATCGTAAATAATATCGTTTAATTTACGCCCTCGTTTGCAGAATTTAATGCCACGTGTTCTGCGACTGCCAGCCGCTTATATATTATGTACTTATAATATAATCGCATCTTTTGTCTGATACTATAATATATATTGGTGATTCAAACGTTTACATAAATATTAGGGTTCTTTCAAATTTTGTTACGAACGGATCGGGTCGAATGAAAATGTAAAATATTATCTACCGAAAAATGGATTCGAAAAGTTCACCAAAACGTCGGTCTAGAATAATAAAAAAAAAAACGTCCACAACAATAAAATAATGTGTCGACCGATGACTATATAATATTATATCTAATACCTACTCTCGAGTAGATCGCTTTTCCAAATCTCTCAATATATGGTACAATTTATTTCTCAACTATATAATGTACGTTTGAGCAAAATCCTGCAAATGTGTGCAGTGTTGTGTGTTTTCGCCCGACCATTTAATATACATCTCGCGCGGCCGCCAATATTTTGACAGTCGTGTAGACCTTTAACACTTTGTGTATATAATAATATATACACCTACTTTCAGGGGACGGCGAGATAGCTCCGAAATTGTGCGCGGAATATCGGTATATTCTTCTTGGACGGTAATAAAATTATATTATTACCGCACGTCCCCAAACGCGTCATAAGCCGCCGAGACGTTCGCGACGAGGTGTTATAGGTGCGATGTTGTTTTTACGCACAGAGTATAAACCACGTCGTATTATTATTTCGATTCTCCGGCCGCGGGGGTAGTGATGACTACGTACGCTTGTGACGGGAAAATGCCGTGTATATACACACGAGCATATGTACATAGCAGCCACTTAATTGTGTATTGCTCTCTTACGTATATATATATATATTATATCATCCGTAGCTGGTGTGTGTGTGTAGTACACCGCCACTGCGGCCGGGTGTCTAACACGGCAAATCCTGGTGCCAATAAAACATCTATAGCCGAGAAACCAAACGACCTCCGGGCAAATTAATTTAAATCCCCGCCTGAAACACCCCCCGTCCGAGCGCCGTATAGCCGTGTGGTCCAGTGGGAAATTGTGGTGGAGTTGCGTGTGCCACCCTTAAAAAGGGAATTGTTGTGTAAACAAGGTATAACTAATTCAGAGGGCGCGCGTTCCCCTCGCCCGCGACGTCGGGGTCGTGAAGCCCCGGTGTCTGGGTCGTATCGTAAACCGACCTGTGTGCACCCAGGGAGGGGGGCTTATTATTATTACGAGCGACTCGCGCAGGCGTAAGTTCGTGTCCGAGTAGGTATTATATATTGTGTGTGTGCGTGTGTACGTGTATAAATAAAGTGTTCTTTTGAAATTATCGCCTAACCAAATCGATCCCGACACCAGCCGCCTGCAGCAGCGTACAGCACTGTCGGCGGTGGTGGCGGCGACGCTGCACGAGTTCAAACTCCTCCACCCCACTGCCACGAAATTATGGGATAAAAATCAAAAACATGGAGGACAGTGATGAACGCGTTCCATACAGTGGTTTTAGAGGAAAAGCACAAGTTACAGCACATGAAATAGTATGTGACAAGTCCGTTTTTTAAAATACTTAGCGAAAAAGTTATAACTGTTTGAAAAAACATGAATTTTTGTTCTGGAATTATCGAATTATATATGTAGAAACAGTATTCCCAATTATCACAAAATACAAACAAATGTTTTGTTACCACACGGGCAATATAAATTTATACAAGGTAGATATTATATTATTATACGCTTATGACGTATGTATTCGTTTTGACTCATATACAAAACCATAACCTCATAAAATAAAACGCGAGGATGACTTGGCATTTATATAGTATCATATTGTATTATTACTCATAAGAAATTTATGGATACAAATAAGTCGAATCACATAGTCACGGCCACCTGTTATACTTTTACGCGTATATAATAAAAAATGAAAAATCGAAATATGCAACACTATACGAAATACAATGCACTGTAATAGGTCCATGTTATTAATACTATTATTATCGTATAAATACATAGTTTATCTCGTTGACGACTGAAACGAGTCAAACATGCACGTAAATATATTAATGGAGATTTAGATTATTATATTTTTATGGCTCAAATAAAAACCGTTTCGCGGTCATTTGTTAAACGATCTTTTTTTTTTTACTTTTCGTTATTGTTATATATTATTATTATTATTATTATTCAATTCAGGGATCGGTTGTTGGGGCGAGGGTTGTCTGGATCAGAATTTTAATTCGCTTGTACGCGTTTTAGCATCTGCCGCGAAGTACGCGCATGTTATTATAATAATAATACATATTATTATGCTACACAACAGTAGTTTTGCGGTGAAATAACAACCAGATTTTGTTTTTCCGCTCGACGCTTTATTATTTTACCGTGAATATCACAATAATATAGTAATACATTAATAATACCTATACGTGCAGTTGTTGTTATTGTAGTCGAAATTTAAAACGAATGTGTATGTTCTAATTTTAAATAAATTATATAAACCTACTATGCATTATAATGGATTAGTTACACATTACGCAGCATTTATATTATTATAATATAATATTGGGATGTATTTTTGCATATATTATAGACCTGAGTTCGCGGGGCGCACGCCATTCGATTCCGTTTTTATTTTCATTCCACCCGTCGATCGTCGGATTTTTCGAGTTATATTACGCCACCGACACACGTTCCATACGCATATATGTATATGGAGGTACATGTTTGCAGACAGTAAAAAAAGTATACAATAGATTTTCTATTCACATACACATGTATATCGACTTTGT
This sequence comes from Metopolophium dirhodum, assembly GCF_019925205.1. Classification (NCBI taxonomy): domain Eukaryota; kingdom Metazoa; phylum Arthropoda; class Insecta; order Hemiptera; family Aphididae; genus Metopolophium; species Metopolophium dirhodum. Next base: position 34,177,621 of record NC_083562.1, read on the forward strand.
AAAAAAACAAAATTTTAATATCAAAGTCATAACCGTGTTGTGCGAGGGGGTGCATTGGAATAAAATAATATATTATATTGTACGAATATATTGTGTGATGTATGGGTGGATGTGTTTGTGCAGCGTCGGTAGTGTATTGAATCGAAATCGAAATCTCGCTGTATAATATAGTGTTGTAGAAAAGAAAACGAAATCCATTAGCGACTCGGAAAAGGTCAACCAAGAAAACTGCAGTAAGAGAATCGATGATCCCCACGGCACAGAACTCTTTTATCCCTTTGTGACGACGTGCGCAGTAATAATTAATGAATTTCCGCTGCGATTGCGAATCACTATATCTATTCTATATATGTAATCGTTTTATTTTTTTTTTTTTTTGCAGACGCCACGGCTAAAGAACCTTCGCTGATCATCCGACCGACACAACCGAAACAGGTTAAACCGATTGGCTCGTCTTTGATATTGAACTGCCAGCCCGACGTCGAACAACCTGAACTCATAAAGTATCTCAAATGGCTAGATCCGCAGAACAGGACTATCGATCAGACCTCGTAAGTATATTGACTACAACGCCGTGTATAATGTATGTTTGCTTATAACCTTTGACACAATTTGGGGAGGAGGGCTTATGGGTGTGCTTAGCTCCTCCAGTTTTGAATTCAGCACCATTTAATTGATGCCGTATTTTTGATTAATTTATTTAGTTTTTCTAAACAATTAATATTTACCGTAAAACGCCATCATATTAAATATAATCCGATTATTCGAAGAGGGTGCGGGGTTTGGGGTGTCAAAATTGATCAATCCATTGTCTTGAGACCAACTGAAAAAATAAGGGGGGTTCAAGCCCCTAGTTTTTTCATTAAAATTGCAAAGATACTATACCTACAAAGCTGTTTTTTTTTTTTTTTAATAGGATTTGAATATTGACAACTATGGTCATTAGTATTTTGTGGGAGTTACGGTTGGTTTTTAAGAACACTGTTTACGTAGGGGTGAGGATTCTTCCCAAAGAACCCACCCGGGTGGTTACCCATCTGGGAGCTTGCGACGCCGCACGATGCTTGACCGCAGCGTACATTAGTGACTGCGGCTAACCACCGCGCCTCACCAAGCCAAGCCCCATTAGTTGTTAATGCGTTACATTATCGCGATATAGCCAAAACTGTGTTAAATATACCTATATTATTATAATTATAATCAAATGCTGCGGTAAATATCTGTTTGCATGATTAGTGATTATTGTCAAAAACCATATCATGTACCCATTTTGTACCATAGTGTTTAATATACTCATAATGTTGTGAAGATGTAGCGTGGCAGCGTCTACATTTTTATCTCTCTCGTAGAGTGACTCGTACTTACGCGAATTCTGGTAAAACTAATTCCCCGTGGATGTGATGTATAATTCGATGCTATAACTCTGGAGGGTGGAAGCCGCAGCCGATATATAATAATATAAAACACAATAAACAACACGTGTGTGTTGATGATACAATATAACACGATTTTATTACTATTTTCCGCCCCAATATAGCGAAATCGATACGGTCGTGATACGGTCGTCTGCAGCCGCAATTAAAACATCATCAGACGCGTATATTAGGCAATATAATATATCGGCGTTTCGCGTTTTTATCTATACGTATAATACAATACACATTATAATAATAATAATATATTGACGTTCGATTTGTGTTGTTGCAGGACCGCCGGAGCGCACGTGACCACTACGTTTACTTCCAGCAACAATTTGGGGCTGGTGATAACTGGACTCACCGAAGCTGATGTGGGCACGTACACGTGCACCGCCACTTATTCCAATTCTGAATATCTGGTCCGCAGTGTGATCGTCGACAGTTTCTGTAAGTCGTCGACATCTACCGCAAGGCGTAGAACCTATTTACTGTTATTGTTGTTATATTGTTTTGCTTCTTCTATATATTCTATAAAGACGACATCACGTGGGTGGACGCTCCTACCGAACAATATCCGATAGCTGGAACTAGTTACAAAGTGCGCTGCAAAGTCAAGGCCAATCCCGCGCCACTGGTCGACTGGTACAAGGAAGACACCAGGATTCAAGACGGCAACGGATTCGTCAAGGACATCGACGGTCTGCTGATCCAAAATGTCACCGCCGAAGACGACGGTTTGTACAAGTGCCGTGCCATCGTCTTGGACACGGGTAACATCCTGGACCGGGACATCAGAGTGGAGGTGAGTGCTGCAATTATTCTATAATATTTGTCATCGAAATCTTTCAAGAAAAATATAAAACTTTTTCGTCTAAAATTTACCATGTGCTTTTTAAAAGAACTTCGCGAAGTCGTTTTGCGCGTGCCGAAATACAAACACCGGAGACGCACGCCGCGAGTAAATAGTAACTTTAGAAAGTTCCTTTTTTCAAAAGGAATAGTACCTTTGTTCGAATTCTTGGCGTATATATATTATGTGTTAGCTTAAGAATAATGTGAAGTATCTGCTTCACAAACCGCCAATAGAAAATATATTTTTCGTACTCAATGTTTTTTTATACAATAATCATATTATTAAAAAAAAAATAATTTTTGTGCATATTATTGTAATCAATACTAACTATATTATAGTGCCGTCGCGAGTGCACAAAGCAGTGATTTTTAACTGCCTAGAGTTATGCACGGGTGTGTGGATGGGTCAAATTAATGACAAATATACATTTTTGCACATAGAAGCTGGGTGGGTGATGTGGTTAGAATTGAACAGAGTTTTTTTTTTTGAAAATGACTAACGAGTATACCTAAAAACAATAATATCATCACTAATTGTTCCCCACTCGTTTTTCGCCCATAGGTTCACATCCCGCCGACGTTTGCACCCGACCAAGTTTCCCAGCTGGAAGTGGTCGAGGGCGAGATGGCCAGCGTGCGGTGCGCGGCCAACGGTAAACCGGAACCCAGGGTGACGTGGATACACATGCCGGACCAGCGGGACTTGAGCGAGGGAACCGAGAGGTACTCCGTGAACAAGCTGACGGGCGTGTTGAGCCTGAACCGCATCAGCCGCACCGACAACGGTCAGTTCAAGTGCGTGGCCAGCAACGCGGCCGGTCAGATCGAGCGGTTGGTCAACGTGGTCGTGCTCATCAAGCCCGAGGTGCTGGACGTGACCAACGTGTCAGTACCCATCAACACCGAGGCCAGAGTCAAGTGCTCTGCAAACGGCAACCCTCTGCCGTCGATCATGTTCAGGTGAGATTTCGCCGGACATTTCCGGTTTTCGATCGCGATCCAGGATGTCCGCGTGCCCGTTCGTTTTTTTTAGATTTTTATGACGCTTGAGGACGCCTAACCGACTATTTTATGATGGCACACGATTGGGTTGGCTAGGTTATTGATTATTGGCGCTGCAGATCGGCTGCACCTTTTATTCGTAGATTAATTACAGATACGTTTGCGAACAGCCTGTTATGAAAATGAAAGATAACTAAACATTTTCGAATGCATATTGTGGAAGTAATTTTTTTTCAAATACAATTATGACAAAAAATCAAAAAAATAAATTATTAAAAAAAAAAATTAATGATTTTTGAAAATTATATACCACAAAGCATTTATCAAAGTATCGTAACTCTGATATGAGATGCTCAAATGTTGTTATCTTTCATGTGTTTTATTAGCTTCAACGAACTTGAATGTCGATCACGCTACACATTTCGTAAGGGGTTTTATATAGGCAATTTTAATGTCTTTATTACATTGTAAATTTAAATGTAATAATCTTTAATATTATATTGTATCGTACATTAGTACTTATTAGTGATTATCCCCTGCCAGTATCACCATTCTTGGTTGTTGCGTAATTACGAGATCATATAGAAAAAGTTTTGGGAAAGAACTTAAAAGGCCACAACTATATAGCTCAGAAACCAAATTTTTCTCATTAAAAAAAGAAAACTTTGTTGAAGCAATATCGCCTTACTTTTTTAATAATCACTTTTACTGGTTATTTAATGCTGTTTACACCAAATTCTCTCCCCTCCCTACGTGGAGACGTGACTTACTGATTGACTTTAAATTCCACGCTCCATGTCATGTAGTTCTATCAATGAATAATGACACCTTCACCCGGGTATTCAGTACCATCAGTATTCATACAATTTTCAGCTAAATTGTTTTATTTTACTTTATTCTATACTAAATCGTATGTACATAATTATACGCTATATAATCTGTGCTTATTGTAAACATATATTTATAAATATTTTCTTAAAAAAAAAAAAAAATGGTGAAAAATTGGTTTCAACAAGGACTATAATAGAATAGGTACATAGCCTGCAGCGTGAAACGGCTTTATCAAACAAATTATGGACGTGCGTGAGGCCATTCTTTAAATTAATTTACTATTATACAGTTATTTCGGATTACGTGACAACCGGCAACATCAGCAATGATATAGGTTTTTTCTGAAATTAATTTAATTATTGGGATAATATTAACTGTTAAAATGTCCATGTCAGTGTTCCTCTTAAAAAAACACCCGCAAAACGTCCTCATGTCAACTACAATAGTTTTATATTGTAAACTATTTTTTAAAAAAATGCATCTGTGAGCGTGTAAGTTTGTACATACGTCATGTCACGACATTTTGCGAGGTATTGTTATAAAACATAGACATAATTATTAGCGACAGTCTTTGGAGTGGTTACGCGATCACATAATAATAGGCCCCAAGCCTTTGTGCTGGTATTTATACCGGCCATGTTGGTGAATAAAAACCGTCCTGTTCTATGGATTTTTCATTTCACGGTTGTCTGGTTTCTGTATATAATATTGTAACGTTATAATATACGCACGTGATTCCGAACGTCCACTGCAAACAACCGAAATAAATACACCGGCCCTCCCCTTCATACGATCCCATTTTCCTTAGTTTTTCTATATACGACTCGTGTGCGTTTTCTTTTACTCGTAATCGGTACACTTTATACAATATATACGTACGCATTATGCCGTGTGTATAGTTTTCCACAGTAAAACGGCAAACGTATCCGTTTAAAATAGTATCATTGTGTTTTTGTCGCGTTCAAATTTAATATTTCGTTCTGTGTACGCGTCGTAGGCATTTCGGCGAAATCGCCCCGCCGACGAACGGCCGCGTCCGAATAACCAGAATCCAAAATGAAAACATACCAAGGTATACTCGCGCAGTGCTGTTAATATAATATCTTTGAGAATATTATTCTTTTTACCGTATACCTACCATAACCGCAGTATAACAATATCGCCACGATAATATTACGATATCGCGATCCGCCGCGCCTATGCGTCATTATTATGTTTTGTTTGGGCGGTCGAGTATAACCGAGAAAATAATCATCGTGATTAACTTACTGTTAATACGTCCATACCGCATACCAATTATATACCTGGAGACGTTTTATAACATGGTTAGGTTTTAATATTATGGTCAAGTCGCACGCGCAGGTGTGCGTGTTCGTTTAATTCGATTACAATTCGAGAATATTATACGGTTAGTTGGAACTTTTGACTGTTTTAATTACTAGTTACTACGCCACTGCTGCGGGGGTTGTACCCAAGTTTAACGGTGTGCGCGAGAACTTCGACGACCACAACAAGTAATTTCCCGTCTGAAAACATCGGAAACGCTACCGACACTGGGTATTATGCACGTTACACAATAAGCGATCTCCGCGCTGCGTTTCGAATAATCAGTAAAATAATAATAATATTAATCGTTAAAGTTTTTAATTAGGTTGTTACAATGAGCGAAACGCCATTATGAAACGATCGGGCACTTGGAGGAAAATGTGTTATAATGTGTTTAAAAGATCGTTGCAATGTAATGCAATTACGCGTAGATGAATGATGATTACAATATGTACTATTATACCTATAAAATATTATAGTGGCGGTATTACTTACCTATACGTCGTGTATAGGACTGTAACAGGATGAAATAACTTTTGATATCAGTTTATATTTTTTAACATATTTTTTTTATATATATAATTTATATTCCCTTGCACTACGTAAGTAATATAAAAGAAAATATATATTTTTATTTTTAAATTTGATTAAAATCTTTTTGAAAAAATTCAAAATATCCAATCTGTATTATCTGACTGTAAGAAAAAAATTCATGGTTAAAACATTTATTTAAGTCAAGTAGTTTATTTTTTAGAAATTTTTAAAATATCAATATTTTTTTGAGTAAATTAATTTAGATTGTAATAATTTTTTTCAAAATATTATTTTTGGAAATTTCCTGACATGAGTAATATATTTCTTAACCATATAATATTTTTACTTGTTGACATATGTTTAAGTAGCATAATTTTTTTTGGTCTAGTCTTCCTGTTACACTCTGTATAGGTAGGTACCTAATATTGAATTGAATCTCTTAGTATTTTATTCGGTCTCGAAAATTATACCTGTACCGTTCAGTGAAAATTACATCCAGGATGAATAATATTGTATTAACATATTATATTATAATGTTTATTTATTGTGTATACCTATAACAGTATGTCAATATAATATTATTCGTCGTGGATATAAATTCTGTCTAAAAGAAATAACAAATACAATGAATGTTGTCTTTTGTCTTAGTTCAATATCGATAACTGTTTTAAAGGAGTTCAATATAAGCAATTTTCTAAGTGCGTTTCGTTTAAATATGCTTTACGAAGTAAGTCGTAATTATTTAGTGTGTGTGTGACAGTCATGTAAAAGAGATAGATAAACCTATGTAAGACGTGTACACACGTCACCACTAGGTCGACGCAATAGTAATATTTTTCACTAAAAAGCATGTTTTTGTCCATCGTACCAACAAAACTATTAAAATCCGATAAAAAATATAAAAACATGTTTAAAGTTTTTTATAAAGTTTACTTGAGGTCGACCATCCCATTTATTTTCGATTCCGTATATTATGATTAATGTTTAAAATAGTTCTTCAAATTCTATATTTTAAAATAAAATGTAAGTTGAAAACAAGAAGGAAAATTGGATAAAGTACCTACCTATAACTCGGTTGATCAATCTAAAAAAACATTCATATAACAAACCCCAATAATGTTTTCATATTATTTACATATCGCCCTCTATAGTTTTTTGGTACGGTACACAGTATAATATATATCATAGTAGTCATGCTTTCGTCACAAAAAACGGTCGGTATTGATCCCATTAAAACTACTAAATCCTGATATCGATAATTAAATGTAATAGTGTATACGCGTTTATTTCGGATAATATTTCATACTGTACAATTTTAATGCCATTTTCACAAGGCTGAAAAAAAATGTAATCCGTAACAAAACTGTATTGTGATTTCACCAACGTAGGTATAGGTACTCTGAATCTAATCGCGATCAAAACATACATCAAACCATTCAGTGCACAAAAAAAAAATCGTAGGTATACCTACAGCTACAAGACGCGCTTCAGCGTGTTTTTATTAATGTCTTTAAATACAGTTATAATTTAATTTAATTTGATCATAACTTTTAGAATAAATAACGTAGCTAAGATTAACTCGGTAATACTTTGCTTGTAAATCGCGCAATAAACAAGAAACTTTTACATTTTGATGTTGCTGTAAATTTAAGACAAAACAAAAAACATTTTTTACATTATGAATGTGTCACAACCCAATTTAAAAAAAAAAAATAATAAAAACAGATTTATAAACTATAACCATTTAAAGTTTGAGGGGGGAAAAAATATAAAATGCTGTACCACGGAAATAAGCCAAAAGATAAAGTAGTCATTGCTGCAGGTATATATATTATATATACCTACTGCTGTTTCACTTTTTTGTTCGGGAACATCGGAATTTTTAAGTTTTAACTACTTCGAGTCTGCTATTGCAGAGGTATATACGATATAATATCATATACATTATTGTATAAAAGTCAATACATTTTGAGACATGCCGAGTTATTAAAGACCACCTCGATCGAAGCGTAATAATATAATATAGTATATTATGCGTTGTACAAACACTGAATAATAATATAATGTACATATAGAAGACACAGACGCGTCTACCTATATGTCTTCGTAAATATAATATATGCGTCGTAAATAAAAAAAGTCTGTATCTCTATCGATATCATTTTGATGATGGTATAGGGTATACCGTGCGATTTTAATGAATATTTAATGTGTCTGTTCTATATTATATTCTCTAAAGGGTGAAACGGTATAATACCGCTATAACAGCGGTGTATGCGTATATTATATAATAACAATATTATACTAACCCAAACTTTGTGCTAAATAATTACAGGAGAGTGGGAACGAACGTCGTCATAAAATCGGGAATCGAAGATTATCGCATTAGCGTGGAGCACGACACCGTGGGGGACTTGGCAATGGCCACTCTTGTGATTAAACACCTGAACCGATCCGACGACGGACTGTACACGTGCATCGCGTCGAACAAGGTACGTACTATATGCGACTTTTGAATTATTGTTATTTACTATTATAGGTATAGGCACTTACCTACGGTTCGGCCGTTGCGGAAGAGCCGCGGCCTTTGCCGACGGCGGCATGTCAATTATTAAAATTTCCATCTGCTAAACGAATCCAACGACCCAAAAGCCATTAAACTGTAATAACATGTCCAATATTGGCGGTGGTTATATATATATAATATACCGGGTGTTCTGTATAACGCAAGACATTCATTATTTCAAGAACTATATAATTATTGTTTTTGAAAAAATGTTTAAAATTTTAAGTCGTTAAAAAAATATGTTTGGAAAAAAAATTTGAGTTTGTACTATTTATTTTATCGTTATCGTTTTTCAAATTTTTACTTTTTTGAATGACAACGTACATTTTTAATTTTATATTCCGAAGCAGAATATTTTTTTGGAGTACTTCAATGTACTTATACAAATCGAATTTTGGACGAGTAGCTTATGGGATTAATATAAATATTTAAAGTTTAGATGAGCGGAGTGAAGTGGTACCTACAGCAGAGGCACACCGCAAAATGTCGGTTGACTATGCTCCGCTCGTCTAAGCTTTAAATACTTATAAGTTATAACTAATAAATTATTTGTCCAAAATTAAATTTTTATAGATCTAAATACTCAGAATGATATTTTGCTTTGGTGTGTAAAATGTCGTGTCTTCTAAAAAGATGAGTGTGTTCTACGTTAAATGGATCACTCCGTATATTATATGTAAAAGATAAGAAACACACACACAAACACTTTTAGTCCAAGGCGAACTGATCGATATCTGAATATATTGTTGTTTATGCGACCACCGCATAGAACTATAATTAATATTATAATATATAACGATTGTAAGCCGCCACCCTAGTTTCGAACACTGCTGTGTTATAGAAGCGATCGAAGTGACCCGTGACATTTAGCAAACTCGCCGCCCATGATTATCTGATATTATAATATTTTTAAATGACATGAATATATACGCGTTTTGAGCTGTGAATTCAATGTGTGTTTTTTTTTTTGCAACTTTGAAGAAGCAATCAGTTTAAATGATAAGATGGGGTGGAAGGGGCACAGGTGCTACCATCGTACAAAATCATCCCCGTAACGCCGTAACGCCCCCCCCTCTCTACAGCACTCTTGTCAAATACTTATTGTATATACCGCCATCGAGCTATATTTATTATAACTATTATTAACAGTCTGATTCACAATAAGCATATAGTAATAAGTGCATTTCTTTAAATTCTGATTACTGGAATTTTCAAGCATATACTAGGTACTTAAAGATAACATTTTATAACAGTTAAATTATTTCCATTCCAAGGATTGTCCTTTGTCAGTATAATATTTTTATTTATGAGGAATATATATTATCATATTTCAAGAAAAGTGCAAAGAATGTGGTTTTTTTTTAAATTTTAATCTGCAAGTCATAATTCGAATGAGTAGATTCTGAGTTATACTACTTTATGCATACTGTAATAACTAATAAGTATATTATAATCTTTAAACGTAGTTTTACATAAAATATAAAATAGACGAAATATTATTTTAGTCTAGTCCTAGTCCTTATTGTTTAAATCATCATTTAGTCTCCCATATATTTAAACCTATTATCGTGGAATTATATTTTATACACAAATAAATAACTTAGAAACTACTAGTTTGAATTTTGGTCTATATTCATATCAACATTAAAAAAAAAATCATCTGCTTATAATGATTTTTAGTAAATCATGGTTCACATTTGAAAAAAAGAAGTTTGTACTGCCACAAAACATTGAACAATCTAAGTAGATATTATAAAATGATTTGGCTTTTTAGACATAATGCTATTCTATACACAATTTTGAAAATCGGAATTTGCATAACATTGTTGTTATAAAAGATACTGTAATATCTGTTATCACGTTTCACTATTACATTAAACATTAAATTTATTTATTTTGAAAAAAAAAATCGTTTTTATCTCGTCTCAGGGCGGCGAAGGGACGAAAAACGGTCATCTGACCGTCGAGTTCCCGCCAGTGTACGCCAGCAACATGGTTAAGGAGGTGTGGACGTGGAACCGGATGCCTGTGAACCTGTCGTGCGTGTCCGAATCGCTGCCGAACGCTTCCATCACGTGGCTTCTGAACAACCGTATAGTGGAGGACGACATCAATGTGCAAAAGTTCGGAAAGGGCCCTTACAGCAACCTGCTGGTGACACCGGTCGATCAGCGCTACTACGGCGTGTACTCGTGCCTGACCAAAAACATTCACGGCGAGAACAACGCTCAAATCACTCTCCGGGAGGCGCATCGGCCGTCCAAAGTGTCTCAGACCAAGTTTGACGTCATCACCGGTAAGTCCCACGGCATTTCTGTCCTGCACGCCGATCGATCCTCATCCGATCGGCGATGTTTGCAGAAAATATTATATAAATTCCACCGATTTTAAGGTCGGACTTAGGTATATTATGACATCCATACATGAATTCCGCCGGTACGTTTTTACGACCTACGAAAATACGTAGTTTATGTAAATTCCAATAATTTCGTTCAAGATTAGAAAACTAGGTTCTTACATTGGAAAATTGTTTATTCACAATTATGTTGGTATACGTACAATCAATTGTATCCAACTATGATTATTGATCAGGTGTATAGTTGGCATTAGCAGAAATCTGGGGAAGAGGTAGCTTAGTCCCCTCAAATATTACATTAGCCCCCCCCCCCCAAACATAGACAGCTTTTTATTTGTGTTTGGTAGAAATCCTCCCACGTTCACATTGACATTAAAAATATTAGTCCTCCCCCTGACATTTAATTGCATTTCCGTCCATACATAATATTATAATATGTATACACGTCTTATAGTATTACACTTTATACGCTTATTCTTAGTAGATTATTGGAACATCAACTTTACTAATATGATATAAGTAGTAAATTCATATGATAATAATAAAAAATCAAACATTCGAGCAACTAAAATGCTAGTTAGTCACATATTGAATGCGTCGTGTAATTAATTTTGGCAGTCTTAAAGTAGAAAGATAAACGACGTGTATTATTTTAACGAAATTTAGTTGTAACTTGTAGGTAACTTAAAATTTTAAAACACAAACAGTAAATATTAAACGGTTGAGAAAAAAATTAATTTGGGGTGGCGTTTTTGTACCGGTGGTGTTAACATGTTTTTTTTAGGTGCTAAAGAATCGTGACAGAGGAATATTTACATATAAAAAAGTATAAAATCGGTGGAATTTATAATCACTCCTGCAATCATCTTGTCGCTTTTTAACGGGCCTGAAAAATGTACATACAATTTTAACGACATTTCAAAAGAATTTATATTAGGTATTCATTGCGGTATGACTATTTTGTAGCGTTCCTTAACAAATTCGATAAATATTGCACTGTCCATGAAATAATATTAATAAAAATGATACGTTCTTTTACTTCCCATATTTCAAGTATAATGCACATTTTTTAATGTAAAAATGTATGTTGTGTGATTTGTTCAAACCAAAGTAATGTGAAGACTAATAATTCCCGCGTCATATTATTATAACTCTGATAATTTTAAATCAATAAAACCAGTGATTTTGTTTTGAACAAAAAAATTTAAAAAAAATATCGATTTATTTGAGAGTATAAACAACAAAAATGACATAAAAAGTAACATTAGTTTTTTCACTAGGTATACTTTACAATTAGGAGATGCTTCATTTTACTTAATAACAGGCAGTTGGGAAATTGTTGGCATCAATTTATTTGTAGATATATATTTCGTTGTCTTGTCATATTTTTATTCCATATTTTAACAGGATTAAATGAATACCTGTATCTACAATATTTAGGCCTAAAAATAATTAATTTTCGATTCTAGTTAGTAATTTACAAGTGTGGTATCCCTCTGAACATTAATTGTTATTATTGTTTGTTGCGTGATCACAAAATAATATTTATAAGAAAACGTACAAGCGCGGGAAAGAATCAAACAAGCTATATACAAAACCAAAATATGTGAAACCACATTGTTACATTTAAGGCTTTAGGGGGGAACTTTGACTATGCAATAACGTTTTTGTTTTTTTTTTCAATATCTACAGCGGCCGCTATAACGTGAAAAAAAGTTGTTCAAGTTTGAAAAATATAAAAATAATAGATTTAAAACAATAATAACTTTTTTTTTATCGTACAAGTTATATCCATAAAACAAAAACTATATCGAACAGTCAAAATGTCCTCGTGACAATTTGGTTGCTCGGCTATAAGGAATGTAATACCCGAGTAACCACTTAAACTCGTGCCTGCATAACTGTGTTTAACAACAATTTATATGGAGGCGTGTTTAGCGCCGCGTCCTCTTAAAGTATTAATTATACTCGGTAAACGTTCGCCTGAAAGCTCGCCCTGCAGTTACCCGATAATACCGATTTCATGTTTACTGATCTATGATGTGTCCTTTTCAGCTACGACGATTTCGTTTGGTTTCGTGGGTCCGACAGACACGGGTGGTATCAGAGTCAAAGCCTATGCCGTCCAGTACAAGGAGGTAAAACAGTCGTGGGATGAAGGTCGCAACAAATCTTGGCCAGTGGGTAAGTACTTACTGCAACACGCAATTTATAGCTCGAATAGGCTAAATGGTCTGGGTGGGAAGGGGAGCTAAGCTTCTCCCAAGCTGATTTGAGGAGGGTAGTGCGGTCGGGTTTTCCGCAATAATAACATCATTTAGACGATCGTCATTTTATAGTATGTTTAATTCGAAACGGCTCGTAAAACAATATTGTATTATATAGACAACGTGAAACTTGTCTTAACCAAAATTCTTACAAAATAACATAAGTCATGACCCGGCACATACACGGTACATAATATATATGCAACCTTTACCACAGGGCATATGTGTCTCGTAATTATAAGTACGGTCAAAACAGTTGCTTATATGCTTACATTTTAATTGTATAGGCACCTTCGTTGAACACAATTTGTAAAACAATGTTATAAAAGCAACAAAATTCAATTTCGTGTTTTTATCATAAATAGAAGCATAAATCCAATGTATTGCTGATATAACCTCATAGACAAACAAATCAAAATCTCTTAAAATATGATAATTTTTGTTTAAATATTAATGATGCAGTCTCTTTATATTATATTATTTTATGAACAGTACTGATGAATTGGTATTTAAATTAATATTATAATTATTGTTTGAATGGTTCAATTTTATTGGGCTTTTTTTGAAAAATGAAAATGCAATTTGTATAGAAACCAATTTTAATACTATCTATATGAAGTGAAGGGGTTAGGAAAATGCATGTGTCTACTGCAGGTGTCAAATGCATCAGATAATGCGAAATTTGGAACTAATTATTATATTATAATGTCATAATAATATGTAAATCAATTTTGTCATCAGTTTTTCTTACTGCCCATACTATACATTGTAAAAACTCTTCTAATAAATGTGTACGGAAAAATAACATAATATTTTATACTCATTAAATTAGACACGCCTTACATACTGGAAAACCTGGAAGCGCACAGGACCTATATGTTCAGGTTCGCCGCCATCAACGACGTGGGTACCAGCGACTGGAATTCTCCGGAACAGCGTACCATGCCCAAAAGAAGCGCTCCTGAGGAACCAAAAATATTGGTTAACAAGGACGTGTACACCGATGATTACATCAACTCGCCGTACGGCAACAGCTACGAAGTGAACTGGAAGATACCGGCCGACAACGGGGAGCCCATAAACCTGTACAACGTTCGTTATTGCGTAGTAAGTATACCTAAATATATATAAATATTACATAGTTATAAATAAGGCGTAGGTCCGTTATATTTAACCTCCCCCAGATTATAAATTGGTAAAAAAATCTATCAATAGTTTTACTTGTTTAATTTGTAATAATTTGTAAATTTAAATCGGGAAATGTAAATGTGTACCTACGCATCACCCCTGGTGGACATAAGTTAGCTATAATTTGATACAACAACCCGTTATGCTACTGCTAGGTTATTGTTTTAAAGGCTAACCACTCATTATCTCAATAAGTATATATTAATGATGTTGGAAATATTAAAATAAATAAATTACAAGTCATCACATGGAAAACAACCCTTTTAATTGATATTCTTTTTATTACTATCAATTTTAAGTTTTTTTTCTATTTTTTAACGAAATCATATATATTTTAATTTAATAGTTAATTGATTATGAGTATTTGAAAGTGTCGATGAGCATTCCATGAACACAATCATTTTGCGGGATACGATCCCTAGCTGTGCCACTCCATTCTGCTCATTTGTTATTTTCACTGTTTCTTTTTCGCTTCCATATGGTATACGCTCCACATACATATGCTTTTTCGATCGTAAAATGATATATACTTTTAATACTACCCAAACGAAACATTGTTTTTTTCGTCATCGTTTCGTCACCCTCTGCTGTTTCGTGTTTCAGGCCGACAAGGTAAACACGATGTGGGTAACCAGAACAGAATCGTGCCGGAGCGAGGACCTCAAGTCTCCGGACAAGACAGCGTTTTTGATGGACAATCTAAACGCTGACACGTTTTACAGAGTGGAAGTCAGAGCCCACAACGAAATTGGATTTAGCGTACAGTCAGAACTCGTCTTCAAGACTGCGACCGGTGAGTACCCGATGATAATAATAATTATGATAAAATAATATTTAAAAAACAAAACAGTATAAAATTTCAATTGTACGTGATAACGAAACGAACGGTTCGCGCTGCGGTGATGTCTCACTGAATCTGCGATACTAAAACGTTTTTACTCTTGTCTTGTATTTATATATTTACGATCTCGAACACTCTGTATATTATAATATATAAAGCGGAGACGGATGTCCGCGATCGCAGTTCGTTTAAGTATAAAGTATACAATAATAATATGCTCCTAATTAAAAACGTTGCCATGTACGATTTAATTAAAAGTTAAAACTTTCGTTTTTAATTAATGTAAGTATATAATATATAATAATATACAGTTACGTTTTTACTTTGAGAAAACGCGCAAAATCCGTTGAAACTTTTTTTTTCTCTATATAATCTTTTAAAACGTTTTCGTTTATTTTCCAAGCAGTCGCAATACAAACAACTAATAAGTACGTTTTCGACTGTACAATATCGCATAGCAACCAATTAGTATAGGTACAGCTTAATCGTATATTCCAAAAGAGATCGTGCGCCATCGCAGGTACCTACCTATACCGTGTTTCAACGGTGTGTTTATCAGTATCACGGTATCGCGTTATGTACCGTTTCTAATTAACGCCAAAGTTACCTTAACGAACGAACGGTTTGGTTTGGCGTAAAAAAATTGTCACGTTCGCCGTAAACACAAACACAAGTCGGGCACCAATATAGTGTAAATGTGTAGTAAACTATATGGTATACTGTGCACGTCGCGGTGTGTTCATTATTGCGATTCTCGCGTGTGTCGTTCCCTGCAAAGCGCATACAACGAATTGCATTATTCAAATACACAATGTTTAGCATGCCATAATATTATTATGTTATATTGTAATAATTGCATAAATTATTTCATGTGAGATATATATATATATATTGTACAGAAACGTCATATATACTGTGATTGGTGATTGTAATCTAGGTGGTACGTAACGACATTAAAAAATATATTACATCATAAACGTGTGGAATTTGTGTGCCGTTTTATTTATTGTTTTTTTTTATCATTATAGGTATTGTTTTGATATTATTATTCTTATTGTTATTTTTTTCCGTCATATTTTTTTGTATTCTTTGTGCTGTTTCTTTACATATTTTATATATTGGTAGAGCTTCAAACGATTTATATATTCTCTTTGGCAAACGGGATGCGTCTGCTATTTATATGTTTATATTTATTTTAACTGCATGCATGTTGGGTTTATTAAAAACGTTTTTCGTGTTTTCTATTCATTTTATAATAATAATATATAATATAATATCAATCATTGTTATTATTAACACGGTAAATAATTAATCATAATATGTGTGTGTTGCTCATTATATAGGTATATATTATAGGTACTTGATAAATTATATTATATGAAACGCTGATAAGAAAAATATGGATCATATTATTATTATCTAGTTAATTTTTTTTACATTTTTACTGAAAAAAATATCTATAAATCAGTTATTTAATAATAAATTAACATTTTATTTAAAAAATGTACGGTATTTTTTTCGTATATAAATTAAATCCTAAATATTTTCCCAACGCGTTGATGGACCTTTTTTTCTTATCGTCAGCGTCTCATAATATGATATACCTATCATGATACACGGGTATACCAACAACATATTAATCGTGCTTTTCATTAACACATCAACGGTTCTCTGCTGCAGTACGAGTATAATATTATAATTTATATGTATGTAATATAATATACGTTATACCCATATAATATGTATATGTATAACGACGCGTTTAATATAATTAATTACAGCAAATACCTAACACAATATTATTATATGCTACCGACTGCGCAGTGCGTAAACACCACAACCAGGTTTAAACTAAAAACAAAGTTTTTAGTGTGCGCGACGAGACTTAAATTTTTGTTCGTCGTCATAATCATGTGCCACCGCCAGCTTAAAAATCGTGTAAGCGTGCGTTTGAATAAAAAACTTACTACCTACCTATTACAATAATAATAATAATGGTGACGAAAACGTACAGTGATATATAGTATTATTAGGTGTATTGTATATATTATATCTGGTACATATTATTATAGGACGCGCAAGAGCCGCGTATAAAGCGAAAGCCACATATAAAGGGGAGGCCTTATGGTATTACGGGAAAACCGTTTCGAAAAGAGTCGCGGGCGCCAAAGCAGACCTTTTGATATTTTTACGGTACACGAATAATGCCATCTATAGTATTGGGTGTGTTGGCCGGCGGAGGACTCGATGATTTAAACGACAGATTATACCTACTCCATCAATCTGTTTGTTTTCCAAAACAGACAATTATTGCGTATGCTTATCAACCGTCAAAGTCGAATTTCGATTGGTAATATAATATTTTATATGCGATAATAATAATATTATTAATTGTATGATTATTATTATATTATCACTGTAGTTTTCTACACCCCACTCGACAGCCTATACTCTGGTTTACATTTTTCTTTTCGATTTTTATTCACCCGTGCGGTCTTCACACAAGCTGTATACCTGACTTTTTTCCCCATCTTTTTTTCTCTCTCCCTCGAGACAATGTCTTCTCAGAAACACGACCGCCCTTGACACTTTTCAGTAGGTAGGTATATAAAATTATATATGTAGGCAGGTATAATATAACATTTCAAGTGTTGGTTTTACATAGTTCGCACGAATTTCCTTCTGCCACAACCCCCGCCGACGCCACCACCACTCACTCGCGCAACCACCCCTCATCATCACGCCACTCCCGCGGACCACCACTCGTATACGCCTCACCGGCTCACGGCGCGGGCCTTACATCTTTTTTTTTTGCGTTGTTTATTATTATTATTATTGTACGTATTATAATATACAGCTGAGCAGTGTGCGTGTGCGAGCGTTAAAAATCCCTCAGAGTAGCTCTACATAGCAAAGAAATAAGCGTGACGACGGAGCAACCGCCCGACCGTTGCAGGACTGGGTCTTTTGTCCGCCACCGTGTTTATTTACTCCAATTTAAAAGCGACTGTGTGACGAAAATGGCTTTTAACGTCCGTCGCCGCCGTTGAATTGTGCGGCTTCAACGGCGTACAGAAAAAAATTGTGTATAATTCCCAGTTCTAACACTGTTTATTTTTTAAGTGTATACACAGCGCGCGCACCGCTCTCTCCATATATATATATAAATTCTCCATTTTGTTTGCATCCAACTCTATGTATTATATAGTTATGATAAACGCTACATTCGCTTGCCGTGATTCGGAAAAATTTAATTATTCAAAATGTTCGTAGAAACGCCGCCGGAACGAGAGTTATTTTCTTTGTTTCGCGCGGAAACAGTGACCGAATGTACGACGACGACACGTTTATTAAATACGTTTTTGTATTACTTCGTTAATATTATATAATGTAAACACTTCGCTGCAGCCAAGTTAAGAGAGCGCGATTAAATCCGTCATACCCCTCCCCCACCCCTAGACAAAAGGAAATTATAATTGGTTTTTCATCGAACTAGCTTGGAAAAAAACTTGACTCGCGTGCCCAAAACCAACGAGCTTTTGTTTTATCTTTTCAGACATTTTCATCTACTCGACATACACGCATACATGACGTAGAAGTTTTATTAGTTAAACGTTAATTTTTTCATTTGATGAATAATAATATTGTATCAACCCGTAAGTCGTAAATTTAGGTTTTTGATAGGTATAATAGCCAATCATAATAA
Organism: Metopolophium dirhodum; assembly: GCF_019925205.1. NCBI lineage: Eukaryota > Metazoa > Arthropoda > Insecta > Hemiptera > Aphididae > Metopolophium > Metopolophium dirhodum. The sequence continues at coordinate 34,196,508 of NC_083562.1, forward strand.
TAATAATAATAATAGTCTACTTCCGACGCCAAAAGTCGTCCTATTGCTGGTTCGTCTACCTTTATCGTCCCATAAATCATTTTTATGGTGTTTTTGTTCACTTGTTGTCAATTAAGTCCTAATAATTTTAATTCGATTTCTGATATGTATCCACCTATCTATCTATTCAATGGTTTCGATTTCTTTATACACACTATTTACAGCCGAACATAAAATATTTTGTCACGCCTTCATCAGCTCCATATAATAATATGTTCTTCTATGTATTTTATCGTTTTCAAAAGTCTGTAAATTTATTATAATATGTGCGATAATGGAGACGTCTAATACTGGCCGACCGCATATAAGTGCACTTTTGGATGTAAAGTAAACTATGTTTTTCCACGTGTGTATGTGGGTAATTGCGTGCGGTGTACCCAATCGTGTTCTAAAATATCGCTATAATATAATATATACTCTGCAATCGCGGTGTCCCAATTTATACGCTTTGACGTGGCTGACGAGTTCAACCCTTTTGCGTCTGTACAACATAATAATTATTATTATTACTATTATTAGCATTTTGAAGGATAGGTGAGGACGAGCAAGTCGTAAAATAGTTTGTTGAATAGTTTCCGGAATCGAGTTTGTAATAGACCGCGCGCGAGAGTGTGCTCGACCGAACATTCTGCGGTCGACGCAACAACGATATCGTTATTACATACCTACTATGTTTATTAGGTCTGAGGACTTTTACTTTTTTGTTCAAATTTTTCTAGAAAAGTAGCTATAAACAATATAATTTGTCTATAGTTATGTTTCATAATCTTCTTGAAGAATAAATAAAAAACAAATAAAATAACACAAGTAAGCTATAACATTTTATATTTTGCATACTTAGTCATCATTATAAACTCCACATAAATGCATGTATTATTTTGTATTAGAAAAAGATAAGAACATATTTTTGATGTAACAAAGTGATTGTCGTCGAATGAGATTAAATAAATAAAAACACAATTGGACAATTTTCTGTAGACAAATAATAATAATAATTTCAATATTGCCAGATTGAATTAAAAATTAATGATGACAACATTTTCAAGTGCATTTCATATCAGCGTTTGATGCAGATATTTGATTTTCTAAATTAGTGTATTTAGATATATTTTTTTCAAACGAGGTAACTTTTTAAAAAAAAATAGAATATTTGACACATTTCATAACTTTGCTGCCACGTAGTTTCGCCATATATAACTCTTTAAATTCAGTTATACACTTGTACCTATCTGATTTGTGACAACGTGTTCATGTACCGAATATTTTCGGCGAGACGACTCCCTATTTTAATCAAGTTAATTCGTTTTGCCAATCTCGAAGTAACGACGCGCTTTCCGCATTGCATCCGCCCACAGCTAATTATAATATGTATAATAATATTATACTATTATATCGGACGAGAATGCGAGTATAAGGTTGTAAAATATAAAATATTATTATTACCGTCGCACTGACACAAGAACACGACAGAGACTAAAACGACAGAAACTAAAAAGTAACAAAATAACAATAAATAATAATTGATAACAATAACATGTCTACAGATGTATATGGATTTCTGTGTCTATAATATATTTGCAGCCGTTTAATATTAACCGCATGGTGTTTGAGAAAAAAATTTTCCTTTTTAAATGTCAGTGCTATTTTGCACCACGATTTCGTGGAGTCTTGATTTCAATACATTTGTATCTACCTACATATGAATTTTTCATGAAAAAAAAAATTGTGCTTAAGAATGTTGTAGGTACAATTAAAAATTTCCAATTCAAATGGAATTTGTATACCTTTAAAGTTGTGCAAGAAAAAATCCACTATGTACCTAAAACCTGCAGAATCGTGTTATATTAATAATACACCACTATAGCTTATTATACATACCAACATCTACCACATTTTACCAGCCTCCCACCCTCGATTTTCTGACTAAAAGACTCAACAATTATAATAACAATAAAATAACAACAATCGTAGCAATAACATAATAATTAAAACGTAATAAGACGCATCCGTTCAGGGGAGGATGCGGGGTGCGACTGGCACCGGCCGGATACCGTTGGTACAGTCAAGTTGCTTGAGCATTTATATATTAAAAACAATATTTACATATACTTACTTAAATTCTAATAGTACCTCATTTATGAGTATAAATTATATTGTGTAGTCTATTATAATTATGTATCGGATATATCTTGCGTACAATGATTAGACTCTGGTTTTATATTAACGAATGATAATAAACACAGTATTATATTGTTGTTGTTGTGGTTGGGCGTTTTTATTTTCGCGCAGGGTAGTCGAGATAATATTATACGTGCGACGCACTACTTTATTCCAAAACCGTACATTTCATTCCCTCTTTTAGTTTTAAATTTCTGACAAGATCTCGTTGAACTTATATTCCGTAATATTATAAAAAGTAATTTAATTTGTAAATATTTGTTAATATTGTATTCGTGTACTATTCAAAGATATAAGCCGCCTTACATTTACATCTTTATATTGTACGGAACAGAAAAGGACGTCATCACAACGTTATAAAAAACCTTGTACACTATTAAACGTTTTGCACTTTTTAAATAATAATAACAATTTATTTCATTTGATATTTTCATGTTAACAACCATTAATAACTCGAAATAGTAAAAAAATAGTAATTGTAATAAGTATTTAATTTCTTTTTTTACGAGTAGGTACCCTCATATACTCCAAAATAAAATATTATATCCGTGGTAGTTAAATAGCTGTATAACAACAATTATTATAGTTAAGGCGGAAAATGGGAGCATAATATAATATTATCGGCGGTAACACGTCGTTGTCGCAGGAATAGAACTGACAGAAGTACAGAACTGTCTATTTATACGGCTGTGTTATTTGTTTATTTTTCGTCCTCTTCGTCCTGCCGCAGGTCTCTCCACCTACACGCTGGGATCGTCCTTACATATTATTATTGTTATTGCCGTTGCCGTTTCTCTCGACCTTCCGTCTTGCAACAATAGTCAATACACCAACATACACACCCTTTTGTTTGTTTGTTTGTTTATATTTTGTTTATTTATTATTGTTTATTTGTTTTTCTATGTCTGCGAGCGTAATATCCAAGTGTGTTATGTGTTGTGATTTACAGAGCAAACCGCAAAGGTGGCCGTCATCAACGCGGCGGCGACCGTTAACCGATTGGCCGTACGCGATTGTATTGTCGCCTTGTCGGCATTGAGCTTAGCTGCTTCCTTTGGCGGCAACCGCTGGTGGTTACGCTAAAAAACTCGTGCGAAACGTTTTTAGCATAATATTATTATTATTATGACGATTATGATTATTATTATTAACTTTTCCCGTTTGACTTACAGTCGCTATGTTTTTTGTTTCATTTTTTTTTTTTTTTTTACAATTATTCCTCGTAATTAATATTAATTAGGCATTATAATAATATACTGTATTCACCTCTCTATACTACGCGTGTACGCAGTCATGTCTCGCGAACGATAATAATATCATTAACAGTTTATTTTTCTCACCGACAAAATATTATTATTTGCCTGAAATAATAATACATTAATTATTATAATATTATTGTAAAATGACTGCTAAAATCGAAACGTTTGATAACGGTTAGTGTGTATAATAATATTATATATGTTTTTTGCGTGCAGTACCTACGCAGCTGTTGCACGTGATAAGGTATATATAGTATCATATTATTATTGTGTAGATTTTTAAGCCTTGTACTTGTCTAATATTATATATATATATAATTGTTGTGATAAAATCATATAAATGTTTGTAATGTATATGTGTGTATGAACGACTACGAATCTCAGGACGATATATCCTATATAGGTGTTTTATTTTACTCAGCAGTCTGTCTCTCTATACATTCGTTTCCCGCGGTGACATTTTTATTTTTTATTTTCATATACTATGTTGGCAAGAAGAGAGGTCATCGCTTTTATAATAATAATTTGTCTCAATTTCAAAATATATTACTGCCCAGTATCGCGTTTTGTCAAAATAAGTCTTTCAACGGCGTACCTGATGGCGACCATAGAGCAGCATCGCATTAAAATATTCGATAACTTAGTTGACGTTCGATTGATTTGCGTCCATGTGCAGTTCGGTCAGCGATTACTCATATTTTGTCTATACTGGAAATTATAACATTATTAAATACAGTTTAATATTACAGTACGACGGAATCGGCCATAGTATACAATATTATTCGCTAATACTTCACTATCGTCTCACCTGTGAATTTAACCTCCCCGTCGATATCCATTTACGCCACTCCTAATATGTCGTTGCGCCGATACCATGGTATCGAATTGGTTTCCGACCTGGAGTACTATTATACCCATATATAATTTCCGACATAATATTATATGTTTTTTTTTATACCATACGTTTTCCCTGCATTACCGCCGTCCTAGTGATAATATAATAATATTATAAATTATATTAACACCATCGTATGTGTAAATATTATCCACGCTTCATCACATATAAATAATATTATAATATAATAGCAGTTTATACCGAGATACGAATAATATTCTTATTCGTTTAAATATTATTACCATGGTATACCTACCTAATAATATCATACTATAGTGTAGGTATATAGCGAGTAGAAGTCATACATATTATACATAAACTATATTTTTATTTTATAATTTTTTTTTTTTGAATATAGGATAAAAAACAAATCTTAGGATTTAAGTTATACTCACTTTTTTTTAATAGTCGCCTGTTTTAAATAAACGATTTAGATATTATGATATTATATTATTATTCTGTATAATTTGTCACCGATTTTATTAATGTACCTACCATTATTGATATTATGATAACTATTATTATTATATATTATAATATAATAAAAAGTGTAAACAAAAAACATTTACTGATTATGTTTTAGAGTCTCATTAAATAATTATATTATTATAAACTAAAATAATTACATTTTGTTGTAAATGCATTTAGAGATCTATATTATACTTACATAATTTTTATTAAAAAACAAACTACTTATATATAATATATATATAATGTAATAAGACAATAATAAACGTATAATTTTTTTTTTAAATATAAACGAATTGTTGTACCTATACGTTTGTCGACTTGTGGTTGTCCCGGAATAACCTACCCCCAGAAATATTACAATATTATATTGTGTGTCTACCGTGATCAATGCGTGATTATTTTGATTTATTTATTATTGTACAATAATGGGGTAATTATTTTATCGCCGGACAGTCGCGTTATTCCTCGAGTTAACCCCGAACTGCTAACCTAACCAACTACAGTCGGAGCACAGAGTTTGCAGGGTCTGAGTTTTAGGTTAGGTTGGTTTGGTTTAGTCATGAGGGTCGTGTGTTGAGGGATAACGATCGATAAAAATAAAAACACCCTCCTGTACGTACTTACCAGTTACCTGTATAGTATAATATTATACTGACAACGGTGCAACGACTGCAACTACATCAGCAACGTCGCAACTACATCACAAAAATAATAATAATACTGTTTTTTAAAACACGGCGATGACGTCATATCGAAGAGGTAAGAGCATGATGCGTTTACGGATTTAATATAAAGTGCACGGTATTCATCGATATAATATTATCTTTTCGTGGCTTCTTCGCGCCCCCCCCACACAGCCTGCAGTGCCGGTGACGAAATCCGATAGCCGGGGCCGCCGTATGCATATTATTATGATAATAATAATATTATATCGGATGACAATGATTTCGGATTTGTCGCGTACGTACGTATATTTTATACAATATATTCACTGACGATGTACGTAATGTATACGACGCACGCATACCTACCCGTACTATACCAGCAGCTATATACGTCTTGTTTCCTTGGCTTTTTGCACTAACGCTTCTTCGGTATTATACTATTAAATTTCTATTATTATATTTTTTTTATGTATTCGTTTACACAGCTTCGCGTACCAAACGACAACAATATAACTAATGATACGATGAATACAGGGCGACAGGGTCACCACGTTTTCCAGTGAACGACAACCGTTGAAACGATGCGGGAAAACGTCTCGTCCTAGCATAATATTTACGTCCCCGTATATTATTGTTGTCGTTATACGCGTTGCAGTATGTTTAAATGTGTACATATTAGTAAAATATAGCATGTGTGTACGTGTGTGTTTGTGCGTGTGCGTGTATGAGTATGTGTACTTACCTGTGAACGACACCAATCACAAAATTACGAAGACTCATTATTAATATGATATGATTTGCGGCTAACCTCTGTTTTTTTTTTCCACTTACGACAATTATAAATAAATTATTATATAGTGCAATATATATTATAACCTATATTGTAAGAACTGCATCTCGTCGAATGCGCCTTTTCTTGCGCGGCGCACGCGCATATCGGTATAAATGATTATTATAATCATTAATCCCAGACGCATTAAACGCGACGAATTACTACAATGATGTGATGTGAAGTTAAAACATTATATTATTATTATTGTACATGCGATGATGATTTACCGTGTTCGTTTCAGGCGTAGACATACCTCCAATGCAGCCGCCGTACACTAACCGGCTCAGCTCGGTGGTCATAATCAGTATCGTCTTGGCCGTCCTGTTCACCGTGTTGGTTGTCATCGACGTGTCGTGTTACTTCGCCAACAACACTGGTAAGTTTAAGTCGGACCGCGAACGGTAACCACTAACCACATTATATTATTATAACGTATTTGTGTTCGCGCTGAGGTAGATCGACCGGATACATTTTTTAACTACCCCTCAAAAACTAAAAATTATAAACTATTGTTTCCTTCTGGTTTTTAGGTTTCAGCTGATATTACACTATCATTCTTGTCATATGGTATAACATATATTTTCTTTTTACTCAACTCTGGTTGGTAGTCGTCTTATATATAAGTAAACAACCTGATAACGTCCTAAACATATTTAATATTAAAAAGATGTCATGTTGTACATCAAAACCTAGTGTCTAAGAATTCACACGTCATTATCCGACTAATATTTCCTACTAACCTCAATAGAGATACGTTATATTGTACTCTGATATATTATAGGTACTAGCTCCAGTATTAATTTTATTTTTAATATCGCCGTCTAATATTATATATTTATTATTATTCATAATTTTGATTTATTTTTATGTCTATTTCAAAAAAACAAACAATATAATATAGGTATCAGCAATATCATTAGATAACGTATGGCGTATAACGTAGATTATTTCATTTGAGGATCAAAAAAAAAATTTCTATTTCAAACCTAATTTTATCACCTTTATACCTATAAACAAATTTAAATATCTTTTTGTATACGCTGTTTTTAATATCATCACATGCCAGAATATTAGTTTTATGTTCAGTAGGTAAAAGTATTTTCGTCGTGAAGACACACACACCGAATATGTTCAACTCGTATATTTACATTAAATTAAGACGTGTTATACGCTTCGTTGTGAAAATATTATTATAATTTAATAATACTATTATAATAATATGTAATAATGTGTCGTTTTTCATTTCATGCGCACTCCACAGGTATCTTGTACATACTGTTCGGGATGTGTTGTCGGAAGAAGAAGAGAGACGAGGACGCAAAGCTCGGAAGGTATGATTTTATTTTTTTTACATTTTTTTCGGGTATTTATATACAAACACATATAATAATCACTTTGCTGGTAATACTAATCCACCGGGTTTCGTGATATCATTGTACGCGTTTCATTCGTACGTGTAGCTATAACATAATATTATCATATCATACCATACCATATAATATATGTACATTTTATGCACTCGGGTGTGCGCACTGCAGTCATCTCCATCGCCGTCTAATCATCATGCATCTGATGCATCCCGACCGAGACAGCAAGATAAATAGATAGTCAACACACCGTGGTAAATACCAAGTGGTTTTACATATAGCGGTATATTATTATAATAGGTAAACTGTTACCACGCCTACTCTCGGGTTTTACTAAAAATAAAAATGAATCGTCGTTATTATAAATTAAAAAAATACATAATTTATTCTACTTACCTATAATCTATTATATTTGCACCTTGGTACAAATGTTCAGGACTAGGGCTTTCATATACGCAATAAAAATAATAAAACACGATTTTTTTTTCTCTAAATATATGCTGAAATATGCATGATGGAATAAACATAGAAATTACCAATAATTTCCAAACTGCCATCGTGTGAATGAGAAACGTATTCTAATTTAAAGACAGATGGAGTGAAACAGATACCAATGAATTACTTTTTGGTTTTTATGCAAGCTAAATATTGTTTTTGATAGTTCAACTCTAAAATAAAATATAAATCTGTAGTAGGTACCAACCAATTGTATTAAGCTCGATATGTATTTCGTTCAAACGGTTCAATGGTTTAAATAAATTGAATTTATCAGAGCTAATAATGATGTGATATCTTACTAAGTCTAGGTTGTAGAGGTAAAGAGTAAGACTAGCTGAAATCGTTTTGAAAATTTCAAAACACGACACTATAGACGCTGTCGAAAATACGTTTATTTTATATTTTGTATTACTTTTAATTAAATTTACACACAAAACGTATACCGCATACCCACATATTTCGTGTTTATAGTTGAAATATGCAATTTCATTTATACTGTATTTTATTTATTTTCTATAATTTGTCAATTAATACGTTTTATTCATCATTATAGTTTATTTGCTCCGATTGTCAAAATGCTTACAGTAGGTAATTCAATTATATAAGAGGCAATGTGTAGACATAACTAACCATAATTATGCGTGAAATAGGTTTTAGTGACACTAAATAAAAAGGACCAATGCATATACTTCCTTGTTCTACACATATAGGTGTTTTTCGACCGTATAAAAATATACGTACATATTATAATATTTTATCGTATCATCATCTTCAAAATGTGTGGAGGAGTACCTAATTTTCTAAAACCTTTTGATTATCGAATGCGAATGGTATATTTTTTATTAATAATGAAGGTTTAAACCAAGTCTAGATCAAAGAAAAAGTATAGACACAACGACTCGCTATTTATTCTCTCTTCTCGTTTAAACAATGTAAATGTGTAGGTATCAATAAAATATAAATAAATATTATTTCGATAATTAGGTACCTACTTATAAATTATATTTGTGTTTGAAAATCGTTCACATTACTATATGAAATCATAAATCAAAAGATGAGATAGTATAGGGATTTTTGATATCGTATAAATTTCTGAAAAAAACTTGTCCTAAAACAATTAAATAGGTAGAGTAAGTAGTAGGCGTGTTGGCTGTTAAAAGAATCGCACAATACCACGTACATATTTATATATATCAAGTATATTGTATGTACACTGTACGCCCACGCTTACCCTAATTTCCTTGCGTATTTAATGTGTTCACAAATAGCCTACCCCTCCCCCCTTAGTAGTTGTGCACTTGCTGAGGGTTGTTCCGAATCGCAACACAGTGGGACAATAAAATAATATTACAATAAATGTCTTAATAATTATTATAATATTATCGTGTTCATGTTTTGCATTTATATTTACTGCTCGTGCGGTCGTCAGACGCCTATAAAGTCAGGGTAGGTACTTATATACAGAACGTATCAACGGAGGAGGGTTTGACCGGTCTTTAACCAACAACATTTTTAACGAGCTCTCGTTAAATCTTTAGACCCAGATACACCCTATATGCACAGCATTCACCCAGATACTCGTACACGCTTCGTATGACATAATATTATCGTACAATGTATTTAAATAGTAATCGTTGTGGTTCGGTGTCGACGATCGACAATATATTGTGCATAATATGTGGCCTACATATTAGGGGATGAAATGTCCAGGGACCCGTCTATAATATTATTATGTACCTATTGCCTAGATTATATTACCTATATATTATATAAATAGGGTTGGTGAGGTGCGGACGCTTACTTATATATAAAATTATTTATGCGTGAACCCGATAATGATAACCATCTAACTTTTAAACTAGTTTATGTCCTATATTTTTCTCGTAGTAAACACGTTACCTACAATGGTTTGCAGTCAAAACTGTATAAATCACATCATTATCGAACTATATTATAAGTATTTCAAAACTGCACTCGTAAAATCCGCTCGTTTTGAAAATATAATACGGTATGCGGTGTGCTGGGGCGTTAGCACGCGGCAATCCAAAGAGAGAAACTATTGTCGTACGTACACATTCCGTCAAGAATCCGATTGGATATTTATGATTTTTAAAATATCCCTTTATCGTACCTATATACGATTTTAAGTTAATTTCATACTATATTTATGGTACGCGTGTATGTTTCATAGACAGGGTCGATAAATATCGGGGCTATGTGAGAAATGTTTTGACGGGGCCTATTTAGTGGGTGTGAGAGTATTTTGTGCGGGATCAGCTAGTTGTAAAGAAACTAAAATTTTTTTATCTCATGACTGATACATTCTTATAGTTGATGAATCATTATCCAATAAAAGTACTTGCAGGTTATAATATCATATAATCCGGTTGACATTGACCAACATTTAATAATATTTGAATATAGTATTCCAGTATTGGCGAATATCGACATTATCCAAATTTTAACATTTATACAATGTGTACTGCAGTTTAATATTACAGGGGTTGGGGCTACAGGGGTGCATTGCGGATGATATTTATTTTATGCGCATAACTTTCATACGTTATTAAATTAATCCCTAAAGTGTGGGTATATAATATGGATGATGACGAGAGTAAAAGTTTTCTGTTTGTTTCCTTTTAAGTCGTATTAGGTATGTTACCTATATAATAATACAGTGCAAACGTGACCAAAGACGCGGAATAATAATCGTACGGGAAAAAGTTTTTTCTCTCGCTATTTTTCCCCTCAACTCTTAATAATTTTAATTTTAAACGTTAAATTTAATACGCCTCGGCGAAGGTGACAATAATATAATGCAACGCCGTTTTTTATTTATTTTTTTCATGTTTTAATATAATAACGTCGAAAGCGTCACACCTGCAGCTCACTCCGCTAGCCCGCGCGACGTTTTGCGCGACGTTTTATTATTATTCATCATTTATATATAATATATATTATATTATATCGTACGAGAGCATCTGTATGCGAGGATATTATAATATTATTATACCTTTATAATATTATTATGTGTCGGCACTCGTGCGATGTTCACCTGAATAGGATAGGTACGTGTTTCGAGCAGCCCCAAAAGTGTACAGCCCTTTTCCGCATTATTTAACGCCACCAAGATGAAGAGTAAACGCGTTTGATACTTTGATATGATACGAGTATATATTATTATAATATGTACGTGTGTGTGTGTGTATACTGTATATATATATAATTTATATTACATAAATATTGTTTTCTATTATTATCATAACGGCGTGAAAAATAATATTAAGGCACAACTTACTCGCGTGTCATATACATAATAATATAATAATATACCAGCAAGTGCGCGTTAAGATTATTTTGCTGTCTGTGGTTAGTGTGTGTATGTGTGTGTCGTCATCATTTCGCATTCATCATACGCACAATATAATATAATACAACGTCCGCGTCGTTATTCACACGATTCACACACGTCAAACCTGACCTTTTTCACTGGAAAACCCATCATCATTTTTATATTTTCCACCCCCGCGTCACCCCATTTCATATTCGTGTGGCGTGTGCTTATATGTTTATGTTTTGTGTATATATATATATTTATATATATATGTGTGTTTTACTTAAATATTCACAAGATTTAGTTTTATACGTCATTATATTATATTATATTGAAACGAAATAACATGCTGTCGTCAATGATGTGTCTGTGTCGATTTTTCGAAATGTTTTATTTCTTTTATCATTTACTTTATATATATTTTTTTTTTTTTTTTTTATTGGGTAACCCGCGGCAACATAGGCCATTGGGTGTGGGGAGGGCACTGTAGGTTTTATATTGGGTAGGTTTGGTAGGTTTTATATTGGGTAGGTTGGTACACGTGTGTGTTGTGTTTGGCAGAATTTCTAATGGGGCACCCGTAGGTTTCTGCCGTGCCCCGGGGTGGGGGGATGGCGGCACTTGTTCTCCGGACACCGTGACTTGCACGGAGAAAAATGCCGCCCAGTGGTCGAGGATCGAACTCGGACCGGCTGTGCCGAATCCGTCGCGTTAGACCACTCGGCCACCTCGTCCCCCTTTATATATATTATATCGTTGTGTAAAATGTGTTTACTAATCACTGTTTTTTAATTATTGTTTTTTACCGAAAAAACCGCTGTATTATTTTTTAATTTCGTAACTTACTACATATTATATGTTTTGTGGTCTGATATTTTTACTGAAAGTTTGATGTAGTGGGTGTGGTTTATATATCAAATATATTGATGTAATGCGGTTTTTCATTCAAAAGTGTTTAGAGTTTATAGATAGAGAAGATTCAACATCTGGCAAGTCGCAATACATATATATACATATATCGTATTCCGCTCATTTATATAAACTTTAAACGCTTTTTAAAGAAATAATGGCTGTTGTAGTTCGATTTTTGATATTCGTTTATCGAAGAGAATACTCTGCACAGGTAAATATAACGTAAGAATCACGGCTGTTGTAGTTGAAAAAATCTATACAAATTATTTATACATATACTTCAAATTAAATTTTTAAAAACATTTCAAAATATCGAAAATCGACCATGGCACAAATGAAATTAATTCTCAGGGGGAGTATTTATATATGAATAATATATAACCCCTCTACAGGGTTTTGAGATAATCTCCACCCATATTCGCTGTAAGTCGAATATTTTTTAAGAGGGCTTACCACCCCACCACCATATTTACTATTTGCACCACTAAAGTTTTTGTGTAAAAAAGTATAAGCTTGTAAACGTGCACAATTAAATCCGTGGGTAATCGTCGTTGCGAGTGAGAATCGATCGTTGGCGTTTATTTTCAAATCAATACAGCGGCAACAAAAAAAAAGAAATAGTGGACTGCCATTATAAAGATCTAAAAAAAATGTGTACAATGACATTATAATATTATAAGGACGTTAGGTATTATACTTTGCACATTCGAATCGTCGCAGTACCTACATCAGTACAGCCGAGTGTAGCTGCGGTAACGAAGGTTTTGCGAGTTCAAACAGCAATACAATGTGCCGAGGATTATCTAACTAAAAATATTAAAAAAATCATAATAATACTTTGTTGTTTGCCCTTTCAAGCGACCGACCACTATGTTTATAATACGTCGATATGTTTTCTGTCGTCGTTAACACGTACGCATACACACATGTTGATTGTTTTATCGTGAAACAGTTTGGCAATATCTAGGGAAATTTAATTCAAGAAACGTCGTTTGCAGAATTTTCAGAACACACAGTTTTTTTTTTTTTGATGATCAGAATTAATTTTGTTTTTAAAATTTCATTCATTTTTCATTTCTTGTGTTTTTCAATAATCATTGGGTGCGCATAGTCAACATTTTCGTGGGCTTGAGGAGTTTGCTCAGCACCTTTTTCATAGACGATAAAATAATTCTAATCGACCCAGGAAATTGTTGATCAATGAAAATATTATGCCTTCCATGCTGGCAAGAGAAACCCTCCAAAAGCATATAGATAATAATATTATTATAATCGTCTTACTCTCTAACACAAAAAAGACCACGTCATCATGTAGAGTTTGTACAGCCATGAAAATGATTCCTATCATTATCATCTATATATGCTGCATATAACGTATGCCATTTATAATGGTTGACAAGTTCTTGTTTTATATATTAATAAATTAATACTTTAATCAGAGGAGTTATTTTTCTAGTCCATGATCACTGCAAGACTAACGGAAGAAATAGAGGACTTCTGCAGTGTCCCAAATTTTTTTAGTTTAAATTGCACCCTGATCTGTCAGTTAACATTAATAAAATAATTGTCTTGTTTACCAATATAAATACTGTTTTTGTTGTATTATATAGTGAAAATTCCATAAGCAATAGCATTTTCTGTTTAATGAAATATTTTTGAGAACCAATAACGAAATTAGAACTAAATTTATTTAATTATATTTAACAAATTTCTCCACGATACGAATTTTTTTTGTTGCCTTCGAGACTTCGTAGTATGGAAGTTTTAAAGTGTATTATGACCCTTAAAGTGACATTGTATATTATTATAATGAGATATTAATGCGAAAGTCTGTTGCATAGTAGTTAGGTACAAAAGGTGACGGTCATTCGTGTATAATATTATATTAGCATGTAGTATTATGTATATTATAGATAACATAAAAATTGATTTTAAATATTATTTATAATACGTAGTATTGAATATTTATATCATAATGAGCGTGAAATGTGCAAGTGCATTATACACTCTTTAATCCCAAAAAAAGGGTTTGAAGGGTCTTGTTTTGTTGAAGAACTCAGAGGAAATCAATAATACCTAAATTTAAAATTTCGGTTTCAAAAACCTACCTCTGAAACAGTATCACACATTATTGAATATGTTATGAACGAATCCAAAAACCTCCACACCGAGTGAAAGAGTGCGACTAGGGCTTGAATCGATACAATTTATATTATATTTTAATGATTTTAAATTGTAATTGTATATTATAGTTTAGGAAGAATTGTTTGTGTTACATAGGTATTCGTAGTCTACGCACGCCTTTGTATGAGATTAAGTCCGTCTGTCTGTCTGTGTTTATGTGTGTCTGTGCGTCTGTATGTGGGTCGCGTGTGCGCGCATTTTATTTTTAAACTATATTATTAAATACGAGCATATACACAACATATATGTAAATTAAATAAATCATATTATTTTACCTAAATACACCCTTTGTAATCCATAATATAACCCTTTGACCGTTAAGTCGCGAGTCCCCGCGTATAAATATAGGTACATTAACAATTAATGGTATGTGTTATTTTTTCCCCATTGAAAAAAGTGAAAAAAAATATGAATTGTTCTAATATTATAATGAAGAGTATTTAAAATCGTGAAATATTTATATTTTTTTAGGATACATAGTTTGAGATTTTGGGAATAAATATATATAGGTATCTTAAACGATATGAGTAACTGAATAGGATATTACATTTTTGTATGTCTTTTGATTATATTTCGCCTTTCACTAGTATTACTGTGATTACTTCTTATAATAGGTATACCTATTTCAAACAAATATCTCTCATATAGGCTATAATAGTACCTGCCTACATATATTAATGAATAATTTACTAAATAACATTGTAAGAATTTGAAAATATGTATTTGCGAAATAAAGTGAGAAAATAAGATCAACACGATATTATCAGTTACGAAATTAATACTTTTTAGTTTTTGATGAAAAGTAATAAAAAAAATGTATTTAAATCATGAAAATTTCAAATGCTATACGTACCAAACATTGTTATAATATTCTTATTTTTTATATAAGTTATATTATAATATAATATAAAATACTCCTTAACTATATTGTATACCTATTATCATTATTGTTTTGTTTTATTAGGTGTTTTATAATATTATATCTATAAACTTATATGTTGTTAACTTTGTGGATATTTTCTCATTGAGTTTTTATTACCCGTGTTTATAATATTACCTGTTATTGTTATTGTTGTTGTTATTATTGTTATTATTTACTCAAATACCGAGGGCCGTTTTCAGTTTGTATGGTTGGCGTTTTCCGTTGCCGTATTGCAACAACAGCACGGGCGAATCGTCCAGTAACGGAAACGGTTCTTCTTACACTTCCGACGTAGAGAAAGTCCCCTTGCCAGATATGAACTTTGTGTTGTAAGAAACGTGTTGTCTGTTTAATTAATTAATATTTTTTGTTATTATTTAATTGATTTGGTTTGGTCGCTTGTATTTACCGTAATATCAAAATCTTATTTATTAAATGCGTTCAATTCTATATTTACTATCTGTACTTATCTATCACCTATATAATATTACTGTGATGTAATGTATAGTACTATCTAATATTAGGTATACTTACGTTGTTTCCTAGTTGCGGACAAATTAATGAAAACCATGCAAGTTGCGAACACAGATATTTCCTTTTACCTTTTTTAGGACTTAGGATAAGCTACCCGCATCCAAGTAAATCCGTACTAAATTGATACCTAGTAGGTACCCACCCCAAATATCAGTTTAGTACACGGGGGTTATTCAAAATATAATTGTCTTGGAATAAATCAGTAGTAAGCAAATAATAAAAAGAAAAATATAATACGTTATACTTAAAATGGTTGTGACAAATGAATAAATTCATATTTAGTAATTTCACTACTCAGAAAATGTTCGATATCAAATACAAACGATTAAATAATTTACATTTTATTGACTTTACGTCAATTTAATTAGTATGTCCAAATTGAAACCAGGCCTTTACCAGAGTTGTGTCAAAAATAATGGTAAGAAATGACCTTGCGAATTTTGTCCGCAACTTTAGGAACTTTGCAGCCTAATATTATATATTATTATGCCTTCTCCTTTTCTTCCTCTGTCTCTTTCTCTCTCTTTCTCTTTTTTCTTCCTCCCGTTTGTTTTGCGTGTGCGCCTTGTTTTTTTTTAATTATTTATTTATTTTTAATTATAATAATAATATATTATTGTACCTACGATTTCTTCTATTCCGTTTTAGTTTTTTTTTTAAATTCTATTTTTGTTCATCGTGCATCTACATGCGTATTTGCGCGATCGCAATGAAAATATTTGCTGCGTGTTTCGAGATTGGTAAGCAGTAAGCACCTAATTTGAACGATAAGCGACGTGATACGATAACGATGATATATATAATAGTGTAACACCTATATGTAATATTATGTATTGTTGTATCGGTGACGTCGCCATAATTCATAATTGTATGCACCTCGCGTAGATCTCGCCGCTATGTATTAATATTGCTATAACACTTATCGTCTATAATATAATATACGCCTGCTGCAGCTAACACGTTATGACGCGTTTAACATAATAACAATAATATAGTTTATAATAATATATAATATAATTATATTACATTATAATATAATGACGATATAAATTTGAATAATTTTATGAACTTGACGTGATGCGAACGGCTTTGGTTTAATACCCTACTTATATATTATTATAGAGCTATACCTACCTACACTGCAGCGACGGACGCTCTTCAAAGGTCGCACGTCCGTCGTACACTTCGACCAACGTATAATAATATCATTGTTATTATTATTATTATTATTGTTATAATATTATACACACTCGCCTTTATAACATAATATTATAACAACACTGCTGTGTATGATAAAATATACATAATATAATATAAGCTTTTAAGCTGTTTTAGTATTATATCTACATATGATAATATACATTTAAGCCAATTACCTGTCTTCTGCAGACTGACTCGCTTTAAATTGATTTTTTCCTGCTTTTGCGATATTATGTAAAAATGTTTGGTGTTTTTTTTATTTTTTTTTTCCAAACACATGCCGACGCGTACCTATACTTCCTATACTTCCACTATGTATTTACATTTCATACGATATAGAATATAATATTATATACATGTACGATAAATAAATAATATATATATTATGATATATTATTGTGAGTTTATATATATATATGTTTGTACCACGGTATATCACCACGCAGGTCAGTGGCGACGTGAATTTGGGCACTCGGTGTGAGATCCTTCGTATGTATACCTAGTGAATTTTTACCTTCGGAAACGTGTTCCATGAAAAACCGTGTTACCGTGTTTTTCCTGTTTTCCAGTTGCCTTTTATGGGAAAATGTGCAGGCCAGCTACCCCTGCATAAATAAAATTTAAAATATTACGATTGATAATTCTTACCATGGAATAATTTTATATAATATACAGAAATAGGTTATTACTATACATTTCCGCGGTATTATAGAATAGAAGAAAAGCTAAGCGCGATAAAATGGTGAACTGTCTATACGTATTTTTGATAAAAAAATATAACTTTTCGCTTAATTTTTTTGATCACAGTGATTTTTTATGAGTTTTAAATTTTTTAACGCCGGTCATGGTTTTGATTTCATATTGCGAACCAGTTGAATGCGAAGGGGCAATTGTTAAATAAAATTAAAATGTTAAACCCATAAAAATCGCCGCGATAAAATATGAAAATTAGTGGGAAAAAAACACGTTTAATGTTTAGAAGTGTATATATACCCCCACCTAAAAACATAATGTGTACCCAGCACTAAAAAAATTATGATGTATAAAAACATTTTCGACTGGCGAATAATGAGTGACGTTAAAAATATAAACGCCCTGTATAAATGCACAGTATACACAATTGTCGATTAAAACAACATAATTACAACGCATTATAATATGCGCGTATAATAGATATGACGCTTATAAACATAATATAATTTGGGTCGTTGTGTTACAACTTGGGTACATGCAGTCCGTTGTAAACATTAATTATTATGTGTAACTCGTGTAAAGGCGCGTCTAAAACAGGGAAAAAAACGTTCGCGCCGCCGCCTCCACCTGTATAGTGGTAAATATACCTTTATGATATATTGTTATTATGTACAACATATATAATATAGTACTTACACACGCATTGTATATGTATATGTTTCTTATAATGATACGATACTGTCTTGTGATGTAAACGATTTTTTGTTTGGAATATAATATACTTTATAATATTATAATATGTTCGTGTTGTTTTTCAGCGAGGGCAAAGAACTGTTGACCAACGGCAACACCTACCAGAGCAACAATCTGCGCATCGAACCCACCGAAATGTAAGCATATAATACAAAAAACGGCGTTCAAAAATAAAATCGAAAAACCTTAACCCCTCGCCGGGTGTCTAGACGGAAGTTTGTATTGCCTCAGCGTTACCCGCCCCGTGCTCATCCCCTCCCATCCAAATACACATTCACACGCCATACGGGGTCGTACTTCAGTGCACCCCCGCGGGGTTAGGGCAGATCACCCACAGACGTTTTTTCACAACGAAAATAAGTTCGCGTGCCGTCGATAAATTGTTATATTATTGCAGTTTTCGTTTTATAGATTATAATTTAATAATAATTCAAATAAATTAGTCAGGGACGACGAATTGGGGAGGTTTCCCGTTCCACGCATATTACGCAAAACGTAATATCGATTATAAATTCGGCGAATCGCGCACAATTATGACATTAGACTTCTGTTATCAAACGTTTGCCGCTACAGAATTTGCTCATATTTGAACCGTGAAATACCTAAGAGCCTACCTAGTATTTGAAAATATGTTTTCTTTTTAAAATCCACCTTCACTTTTATCAAATACTTCAATAAAACATAAAATTAACGCATAAAATGACTTATATAAATAGCAACTCTGTTATAAGAGGCCCCCAATATTATTATGGTGGGTAGTTTCACCCCGGCCTTCCGGGTCTTTGATCCGGCTCTGCGTATGACGCAAGCAAACAGCTCGTACCTAGCCTCCGTAGAAAATTAATAATATGGATAATAATAATAATACCTAACAACCACAGAATTAAACCGTTCGGCTTTTGTCCGCATTCGCAGGCTGAAAAAGGACACTGAAGTGGAGTACGACGTCAAACGGTCCGTGTCGCAGACCCGTTTCGTCGGCAAAGATTCGGCCGTCTAATAACGACAGCACCCGAACCTGACCGATCCGACGACGACGATGACACGATTGCAACGATACTACACGACGACGTATTGTTCCGCGTAAAATACGCACATTACGACGGCGGCGGTGTACGCGGAGCGACGATTTCTTCACGACTGAAAAATATATTTTAAAAAACAAAATTCATAAATAACATTAAAATTTGATAAACGCTATAATAATATAATATTATGATGATTGGGGTGTATGATAAATTTTTGTACGCGAAACAAATTCCGAGTTTGACCGACTGAGTTTCGCGCCGCTCTGGCATTTATTTTATGTAATTATTATTATTATTACCGTAGCGTTTTATACTACCTAGCAACATTATACTATATAAGTACTACCTATTATGCTGCTACTACATAATATTTTTACTATCATTATTATATTATATTATATACATTATACTTTTACTATTATTACTATACAATGTTTACTGTTGCTATATAACATTATAATATTACCCCCTACTGATAACATAATAATAAATATTATAAAAATATACCGCTAGTACTACCCACCCAGTGTAACGCATTCGTGTCCCTCCCTCCCTCCCTACGCTTCGTTTTGTAGATAGTTTTTTCAATGTTATATTTTTAAGTGTTTAGCGTTAAGGATTATTAATTTTTATTATTTCATTTTATACATCATGCGTCGTACAGTTTATTATTGTACGCCGTACACATAACGATATTTCGAACGAATTTTCATCGATCAATTATCTCGCTCGACGACTCGGGTCAAGTTACAATAATATTATTATGATAAACGCTTTTAGTTTTTTTTCGCTCGTACGATTCGATAAAATTCCTACCCCTTTTCGATAGCCCAAAAAAAAATTTTAATAAATAAAAATACATTCGAAGCAACTGTAAGTGTGTGATTTTAAACGGTTTTAAACAGATTTTAAACTACCTAATATTAGATATTACCTACGTCATAATAATAATAATATTATCTCTTTACGTGTACAACTTTTTGTGTGTAGCCAATAAACGGTATGGTACATAATATAAAGACGGTACACTTTATTGGAATTCGTTTGTTTTCTCGGTCGAATCTCGGTTTAGGATCAAAATACCATTATTATTACGCGTCTTTTGATTTTTGCTTTTATACCACGGACGCGATCGTTTCTGTTGTTTGATGCTGCTTTGTACTTAATAAAATATGTATGTGTCGTGTAAGGATTAAATATTATGTCTTAAAACTATTTTCGTATTATTGTGTAACGATTTGATGATTTTTTTTTTATTATTATTACTATTCCTTAAATTTGTTCCTACGTACATTTTTACTTATTATTTTTTTTAAATTTAAATCGTGTGGATATTATATTGGCAGTCGTATAATAATAATAATTATATATTATATTATGTATGATAATATTATATATTTTTTGTGAAATTTGTGTGATTCGGTTTTAAGTTGCGATTGGCGGTGCGCACCGCGGTATCGGCTAAACTATATAAAGTTCTCTCTTAAATTATCGCCATTTATAATAATTAAAACAACATATATATATATCACGTTTGTAGTAAAGACCAATCGCGTGGTCCATATATTCATACATTTTATTTTTTCGATAGACAAAAATTATTTTCCTTCACGGTGTTTGTAATCGCGCAAAATGTCGACCTCCCGAGAGATTCGAACAATTGAGCCGCGTACAACACTTTATTATAATATAATATACGAACGCGTTATGCACAAATCGACCTATTATACCTTGGTATAATATTATGATGATTGTCGATGCGATTTTTATTTTTATTTTTTTTAATACGCGCGTTTACCGGCCATTTATTTTATATTTTTTATTATGATTATTATTAATACGGAAATTACAAATATTACCACATGGAAAATGTGCTGTGTTTGTAAATAATATTAAATTATATTATATAAATCAATCATAAATCGTAATGTAAATTATTGTATATTATTATATTTAAATTTATTGTGAGAATGTATTGTCTATTGTTTTTTTTTTTTTAAATTTAATTTAAGATTTTTATTATACATTTCTGTTTGCTATCGATCGCCACCGCCGTGGCCGCCATAGTTGAAATTTTTTTTTCTAAATTATTGTGACGAGGAGTGATAACACAATAATATAATCTGCTAAAACTAATAAGGCATAATATGTTTAACATAATAATATATGTTTATACTTCAATATCAATCATGAACGATTTCATAGTTCGGTAATTTACTTTTTTTTTTCCTCCGCGTTATTCTTTCCGTCCCACTAAACCGTCGACGCACGTCAATAGCTTGTCGACTTCGAATACATTTCAAAAACGACCCTTACCGCGACCGGGTTAACCGTTTTCCACCTCGCGTGTTTGTTTACGCAACTCGATATCATTGTGTAGTTGTACAGTAGTAGTTTTCGCCTAAGATAATATTACATTCAGCAGCGCAATGTGCGATAAACCCCTCCTCATCATCGTCGTCGCACCTCTCCCGTTCGGCCCCGCGTCTTTTGACGTGCAATTTTACTATTTTAGACGATTTAAAATATTATTTTTCACTCGTCGGCGTCATTTCCGTGCGGGTCGTTTTAATATTTTTTCATCGTTTCAGCAGCGTTTTTGAAACGTTTCGTGTGGAGAGTAATCGTTACGCTACGCGACGAACGGTTTCCATATAATAGGTATTGTTTTACATAAATCGCCACGGTCTGGTCCGGCCCGGCGCCCGGGTAGGTCACGCGTAGGTTAGTGGGCTACAACTGCGATATTCGTTTGATTTCATAATAATATTCTTTACCTTCCGTAGGTATTATATTTTAACATGTCGGTACGGTATTATAATATTATATAGTAATAGCCTCTCACATTATTTTTTTGACGCGCGGACAACGTTTTTTTCCAAGTACGAGAACCGCGCATTGTAAATAACATAATATATTATATTCAACCCCTAATATTATATAACAATAATAATAATAAACATTATATTTTAATAATTAACTAATACATAATATAAACATGTGTTACGTTTAAGTGTCAGCTATATATATATATATATATATATTATGAACAATATATTATAATAAGTATATATTATATTTGTATGTACGTAGGTGGTATATATTATAATATTATTATATGTCATTATACCAATCGTCTGCCTCTATACTATATATTATTATGATATTTTTTTTTTTTGCTGAAATAAACTTTTTTTCGCGATTGTGAACGAGTGGTTTTATTTTTTCCTACTCCTTCTAGTTCTCGAAGTCCGTCGTCGTTATATAGAAGCGGTAGGTACTACACACGTCATTACATCGGTGCTCGGGTCACAAGAAAAAAAATGAAGTTCGTGACAAGGTTAAAGTAATTTGACAGTGGTATACATAGGTATACGCGGTATCCGTAGCAGCATCAGTGGTTGCGGTAACGAGCTGGAAATTCATCACAACTATGACTACTACAACTACAACAGTGGTCGCCTTTTGACTCGACTTTCACCATTATTACTACACAGGTGCACCTCTCAACTATTTTTCGGTTACCACGTCTTTATTGGTACCTATTCAGGTTGGTACCTTCCTACATATTATTATTATTA
Organism: Metopolophium dirhodum; assembly: GCF_019925205.1. Classification (NCBI taxonomy): domain Eukaryota; kingdom Metazoa; phylum Arthropoda; class Insecta; order Hemiptera; family Aphididae; genus Metopolophium; species Metopolophium dirhodum. The sequence goes on from NC_083562.1 coordinate 34,219,853, forward strand.
CGCATTTGTACGTATGGTATACGGTCGAGTCGTTATCCAGACATCGTATTATGATGCGGACCGTCGAACACAACCAATATAAGTGGACTGCGATCGTCATTATCGTCAGGTGTATCGTGTACGCGCGTTACGAAACGTTCGTTTATCGATTTAAAATGATAAGAAAAAACAGCGAATTCAGTTTCGGAAATTTCAGTTTGAAATAGGGTTTCGGCACATCATTAGATGTGGCAAAATATGTTTCTACCAACGGGCCACATCTATGAGTGAAGGTTATAGCGGTGGGTACTAAGCGATTGGATTTTGCATGCATAAGCTGGCAAAAAATAAACATACCTACTTCTATGGTAGTACAATTTTAATTTAGAAAAATAATTTGAATTCGTTAGCCCCTTATTTTCTATATGTTTTGTAGGAAAACCTTATTTTTCGTTTCACCAGCCTTTTTAAAGTGCATGGTTATTTTGAGAAACTAAATTAATTAATTTGGAACCATGCTACATAAACAATCAAAAATGTCGAAAATCTAATTCCTGCAGAGGATAGAGAAAATAAGGCTATCAAAGTGAAAACGGGATTACCTACTAAAATTATAATTTATATTTATTTTCGCCAGCTTATAGTCATTATTCTTTGTCGTGTAAGTAAAAAACTAAGTTCAAACCTTTTCCGATGACTTGTGCCACACGCAATAACCACACTGGCACTGTTAATCATTTACGACTAACACAGAGATCACGGATATTGACAATAACATTAGAAATTGCCTAAATATTGCCCCTTAAACAATGGCCACTCACAGTCGCCTTAAATGCATGGCGCCGTTTTTACGTGGAATCCAAAATAAATATAATAAAAGTTTACTGTATAGTATTGGGGCCCTTTGCGTTGATGTTCTTCATTTCAACATTATCATGTCGGTACTCATGGACGCTACTTTTTTATAATACGTATTTAGATCACACGGAATAAAGAGGTTTTAAAATTACCAACGAACATACAAAATGTTCACCATTTATTTTATTAAGTACCTACCTATAATAATATGAATTACTTGAATTTTAGCTGCACTGAGGCCAACAGAAAACTAAGACCCGCGGTACATGGCGTGGATACGATAAAATTGAACCGGCAAATGTGCTGCGGAATACGTTAAAAATGCAATAGCACCGACAGTTGTACTCTCTGCTAATGGTGAACATTTGATATTTTGGCTAGTCCGAATAAGTCTTTTGAACGTAAATATTATGAACTATTGAGACGTCCTCTTTTAATAATTCCCATACCTATTACGTAGATATATATCTACATAGGCGTGCGCAGACTTCAATTTCTGGTCGCGCCTGGGCAATTATAGTGCCCTGCCTGATATTTGGACAGTGCCCCTATTTTCTTTTTTGACATATCAACATACATGTTGATGTATTGACCTATTAATGTCTATAAAGTACTATAGTTATTGTACCTGTTTGTATAAAGGTATAATATTTTTGTTAGATTAATAAAATGTGTGTAACAATACGTACACACAAATATTTATTTTTTGATTTTATTATACTTTCACGACAAATAAAATTGCAATGATCTTCACGAACATATTATTATAATATAAGCATTACAATAAAATATATACGCACATTTTACCATGCCCCTGAAAAGTTTCAGGTCGAGCCTGGGCTTGACCGGCTCGCTCCGTATACGCACGCCTATGTATATGTATATAGGTACGTATTAATAAAGTGTTTATATACACACATGTTCGGTATATTTGGCAACTAGGTAGTAACAATTTGAGTTATTTTTTAATAAGAGTGTCATGAGTAAAATAAAATAGTTGAAACCAGTACCCACTTGCCATAATTGTGCGCATTCTATAATATAAAATATACAGAATTAATTTAAATTTAAAAATAAAAACCAGTGATTAGATATTGAAAATATTTTAAATTTTAATGGTACCTATATAGTACTGCACAAATAATTATGGTTTAGTGTCTGGACGCTTGTACGTTGTAATTTTCGGTGTGCTTCAGTTGCGCCGATTTTTTTCGTTTTATATCATTTAAACTATCATATACTTACATGTTTTTCGCCGGAGAATTTATCAGAAATTAAAAAGGTACCTAAACATATTTTGCGCCGGTGAGTTGATCAGAAATTAAACATACATTATAATAATATATAGATAGGCACTTTCTGTATCAATTGCGCCAGGAAACGTTATCATAACGAAAATAAAAATGGAAAATATTTATGATTCACATATTACATAAGAATTTATGTGAAATTAGGTGTAATATTTTTCGATATTATTTAATTTTAATTATCTTAAGTTTAGGTAAGTATATTATAGTAAAAGAATACACACAAAATATATATATTTCAAACTGTTTTCAATACAAAATATGATTATGATAAAACTTGTAACCGACTAAATAGTTTTACTAAATTACTTATATATTGTTTTATAATTTATAAACAATAACGTCATACCGTTCGGTGTTGAAACAAGTTAAATCATATAATAATAAAGATATACCTATCCACCTATTCTCAATATCGTATTCGTTCCAATCCAATTATAACCTTTTTTAATTGAATACATTTTTGTTTTACCTTCGGTTTCTGGCACGATTATTGCCATAATGTATGCGTAATTTTTATGAATAAGCATCCAGATCAATCAGCTGGTGGTCGACAAGTACAAAAACTACATGAACGAGTTGAGGTTATGCAACTATATGTGATTCCATGACGATGTATTATAGGCAATCAATCCTGACCATACCGCAGTACTACATTATGCGTTGTAGATGACAAGGACAACACTATAATAATATACATTGTGTTCAGTTGTGAACATGTTATACATATAATATATCCATATCAGTGACTATCTTGAGCACACATACACACAATAATACCATACGTATATTATCGTTATATTATAATATTGTTTTGTAATTAATTATTATAAACAATGACATAGGTACTGTTCAGTGTTGAAAAAAGTTAAATCATATAATAATAAAGATAGGTATTCCCCTTATCGTATACTGCCCAATTATTACCTTTTTTTAATTGAATAAGTTTTTTTTTACCTTCGGTTTCCGGCACGATTATTGCCATAATATGTGCGTATTTTTTATGAACAAGCATCGAAAATCCGGATCAATCAGCTGGTGGTCGACAAGTACAAAAACTACGCGAACCGCCTGTTCGAGTTGAGGGTACGCAACTACACGTGATTCCCTGACGATGTATTGTAGGCAATCAATCCTGACCGTACTGCAGTGCTACATTATGCTTAGTAGGTGACTAGAACAACACTACAATAATATAAATTACGTTCAGTTGCGGACATATTATATATATATATATATATATATATATATATATATATATCCATATCAGTGATTATCTTGAGCAGACATACACAGAATACCATCACGTGTATATTAACGTTATACATTAATTATAATTTATAATTATTATTATTTTGCCACGCGATCATCAGTTGTATTAAATTCGCCGGACATCGTGAATCTCCGTACTATAATATTATTGTAAATTTATGTTGCGTGATTTCGAATCGCCCCTTGTTGGTACTTTGCACCGGTCACAAATCACCAATTTTTCAGTACATCATCATTGTATGTGCGAATCGACGTAGGTACTGTTTAAATTATTATAACTTTAAGGGGAGGGGGCAAACACGAAGGCGCGGTGATTTAATGAGGGGTCGCGTATAGGCATTTCGATGTCTTATACTCGTTACGCAGTGCGGTTGTGTGCGAAGTAAATGATCATTAGTGTGCGTGGATACGTTCGGAATCCTCCGTGTGCCACTCTCGCACGCACACGCAAATGTCAATAAATCGCGAACAACGAAATATATTCTTCAACGCATCACTTATAAATTACCAAAAGTGGTAGTAAATTAAACATACTTCCCGAAGTTTGATTGTAATTTCGAAAAAAGGGTTGAATTCATAAGTAGGAATGCGCTTGTGGGAACCACTTTTTTGATATAAAACCCAAAAAGCCCAAAACAAATACAAATCTAATGCAATTATTTCATGAGATTTTTTAAAAAGATATCCAAATTTTATGGTCCTTATTAAAATTGAAAATTGAAAATCGACTTCCTAGAAAGCCTAGTTATTTTGCCAAAGAATTCATACATATATTAAAAATTAAAATCGGACATTCATAGAAGTATGACGTGTAATTTACCACCGCTTATTGGTCTAAAACGTACGAAAAATACGTGACACGCAATCCCCCTTAAGTGCGCGCAAAACGCCACTTGTACCTATTATATTATTGTATATATTATTATCCGTGTGCAGTGATTAACATTTTATAGGATAGGGTTCAGCTGACCAGGCTGGGCTCCACAATATATTGTACATAATATTATTGTGAGTACTCAATTGAAGTCTACCTTTTTCCAGTGTTGCTGTGAATTATATTATTATATTATTTTCATCTGTTAAGCCAGTAGGGGTCTTAACCCCCACCAATTTGCGTCTATCAGCAGTTGAATTTGTTACGTTTACATACTGTCACCAGAGGTTGGCGTTAACCTGTTAAAAAGTTCATTTTCTTTAACTTTTTAACTTTTTTTTTTCCGTTTGAACCGACAGCAGAGGAGGATAACTTTTTAACTTAATTATTTTTGTTCTTAATTTATTAACTTGTTCAGTTAAAATTGTTATTATTGTATTTTAACTTTTTATAGTTAATTATCATTGTCGTGCAGTTAAGTTAATTTTCTTCTCGTGTCTTGTGCAACCAGCTAGACTACTGATTCGTTGACTCTTTTCCGATTTTGGTAATTTATTTTCTAGTTATATATTAGCTATAATAATCTAATCAAAATACTAGGGCAGTTTATGACTTAAAGATATTGTAACTCGAAAAGACTTTTTTTTAACTGAGTTAAGTTAATTTTATTTTCTATCTTAACTTTAAATTTATACAGATACATTTTTCTGTTAACTTTTAACTGAAGGCAATTTAATTGAATTAACTTAACAGGGCAAAGTTAATTATTTTCATTAACTTGCCCACCTTCGACTGGCACCAGTCCTAATCACAGGCGATCGTTGATTTTACAGATTAACTACCAGTTCATTAGAGATTAACGTAGTTAGGTTATAGTAGTTGCAGATTATAACGATGTTTAAACAAATAGATTTACATAAACATGAATTTAAGGTGACACATTATGGCAATTTTTTTTCAGACCAACGAAAAAAAAAACTAAGTTAATCAAATGGACAATTAATCTAATTAAGTTATTAAGTTTATAAATTATAAAATGTAGGAACAAGCAAGTTTTGTTGATAAGTTTTAAAATAATTAACCTTTCAACTAGTTAATGCCTACCTTCGATAAACATTATAATGATAATAATAACGAAAGTGTCATTAATAGTATTATTATTTTACCCCTACCGAGTAAAAAAAAATTTCTTAAACTTACAACTATTTTAATATTATACTGTTCATTTTAAAAGTTGTACATTTTAATTAGTTTCAAAATTCGTATGATTTGGGTCGGTAAAAACGGATCTTTTTTTGAAGAAACCGAAATGAATGATTTTAGTTGTCAATGTATATATTATTTTAAATACAAACTAAAATATAATACATAAAACATATAACACAAAACACAATATAACTCATAACAATACGTTATGATAATATAATAAGGACTTACCGTTGTATGACTAGACTTAAGGGGGCGCCACGACCGCATAATATATTAATATGTTGTCGCCATCTTGGCATCTTACAAACGCGTAACATACCAAATTTACGCTCAGAAATTCACGTTTTATGCCGTCAGCTTAAAAATTAGAGTGAATCGACCTATTATCAAACTTGATGGTAAGAACATTATCTGTGTTTTGTTGGAAGTTTTTTTACGATAATTCATTTTTTTAAGTGAGTTATGCGTGTATAATAAACGTAAATTAAAAATGGTTGTATGAACAATGCAGCGAAGGACCAGTCGAGTATGTCCCGACAACGAAATGGATAATTTAGAATTTTTTTTTTCTCCAAGGCCTGTATTCAGGTTGGATAGGCAACCTCACACCTACGGTGCGACGCCTGACGCCTGAGAAATCACGGATAAACCGTGTCCCCCTGAAATACCACACATTGGCAACCCAACATACGGCAATGCATAGGAAGGGGAGATTTGACACGGGTAATGAGGAAGTTACAATATTTAGTTATGGGGACGGGTGACCGGTCCGGTATGGTGCAATGACCACAGAGCCTTCACAAGACTACGAGAGGTTCTTAAAAGTAACTGAATCTACTTGAGCTACGGAAGATGAGCAGTTGCCGACGACCTTGGGCGGACTCTCACACACTCCCCTTAGGGTGCTGGCGGACTTACGCAAAACTCAAAGTGAACTGCAAATCGGGTTAACGGGTCCGTTCGAAGACCTGGGCGGCCTCTCACACAATCGCTTGAGATTGCTGGCGGGCTTACGCTACGTTTGAATCGACGATCGCTAACTGATATAGTGGACTTACGCGATTCCAAGTTAGACTGGTGAACGTGAATATCCACGGCTTGAGCGACGCTATTTTCCAGCGCAGGTTCCGACTCACGAGAGTAGGTGGCATTGAAAGGATACCGCGGGCAATAACGTAACACGGGTTTGTACGTCGGTTTAATTAATTGAATTATATAATATTTTATTTTGACAGTACCGGAAGCTCGTGCCACATTGGCGACGAGCAACCAGCAGTACAACGATTGACATTACAAAACTTGCAGTAATGGCGAGAAAAAATTACGAGAACAAAGGTTATAGACTTACGTGCCTCAATGGCGACGAAAAGAAAAAGCAAAAAAAACAACAACACAATAGCTGTAGTAATATATAGGTTAATTTCAATGACAGTAAAAACAAAAGTAAACAACAAAGAGATTATATGAAGGATAGACTCGCCGTATGTCGTCGGCGGCGGGATGACGACATTTCGGTGTGGTGCGTAAACAATGCTCATAACTCACTTAAAAACTGAATGATCGTAAAAAAAAAACTTCCAACAAAACACAGATAATATTCTTATCATAATATAAGACGAATTATGGTAATTATAATATAAACTAATGTATAAGTTTAAAATTAAAAGTGCGTATAAAATATATTTAACATATCATTATGTTGTAGGTATTCTTTCTTACATGAAATGTACTATATCACTGGTGAAGTCAAAATATGATAGTATCGTTTTTGCATTTAGTGATCAAACTGTACTCGAAGGCGACGACTATATTATAAGACCCCTTGAGTCATAATATCATCTATTATCCCGAGTCGGTATGCCATGGTACAATGTACCTGGTACATAAGTATATAATATTGTGTACGTTGCCGGGTAATCCTTTAAGCGAAAAAAAATATGTAATCTATCCTATTTTAAGACTTAGGAGCCTATGGTCTTACATGTACAATTTAAGGGGTTAGAGATCCATAACATTCGTTTTCATACTACTTTCCGGTTAATTTTATTGAACGAAACGGTCGCTTTGACGCTCATCAATTTTTTCACTCGGACCCCGACGCGTTAAATAAAAGCGGGTACCGATTTCGGAGACAGAGTCGATTGAACTATTGTAAAAGTCGCGCATGTAGGTCGATTAAAACTCAAAAGTCGGAAGTGGTGGTAAGGCGTGCTTTGGCGGTCTCGTTTCGAAGGCGGCTGCAATGTTTGAAAGTCGTGTTTGAGGGTCTGGAAATCTCTCACGCCCATTCAAATCGGTGATTGAACGGGCTTGTTCTTTTATGAAAGTCGTAAAACGTAATTTGAAAGCCGCGTTTGAGTGCCTAGCAAGTCGGTCGCCTAGAGTGAAAATCGATTACTGTTCAACTTGGTCACCTGCAGCTAGGTAAGTAATGCTACTTTGTCGGATCGCGGACACTATGCTGCGACAAATCAGGTAGGCAATCTACCTGTGGTGGATTTTAGACACTGTGCTGTACAGCTGCAAAGTTAAAATAGTATTTCGCAAAAAAAGGACATTAGATATAGCCCATAGACCCTGCTGGTCACTCGCTCGGGCAATTAAAATCGAAAACCTCACTCGATTTCTTATGTAAAACCGCCTTCGGTATGTATCTTGAGATTACGATAACTTTAAATTACTATATCAATACAACTAACCACGAAATTCTGATTTCACAATAATTGTTTGTTTAACAACTGTAATAATACATATAAAATATAAATTATTTCGATGTATAAACTATAAAGTAATATTATTTAATAGTTTAATAACTTATTTGATTTACATCACCCCGAATAGCTAGTAGGTATATTATATATACTACTAGTTGTCCCGCCCGACGTTGTGCAGACCAAAGTTTGTAATTTTTCTTAAATATATTTGTACAAAATGTATATACCATATTTCTTCTAATTATAATATTAATATAATATGTAACGAACTTCAACCATTTAGATTGACAAAAAAAAAATTTTCGTATGATAAAAAAATAACTTTTGAGCTACTCTTTACCTATCTACGGCCTATATGAGTTGAAAAATCAAGCTGTATACACCCTCCAATTGTCAAGTAACAATCTATTGAAATAACTTTTATTGACTTTTTTAAAACCTTCCCCGTAACTCGACCGATTTTTTAGTGAAAACCGTATTAAAATAAGTAGAGTTCTTTTCAAGATATGCTCGTACATACAAAAATGAGACAGTGATAGACATTTAGAGTAGACATTTTATAAAATTAAACTGTGCAAAAATCATATTTCAAAAATATAGGTTCCCATATGAATTTTAAAAGTTTACCCTCGAACCCCGCTATCCTAATTAATAAAAAAAATATTTAATATCAAATTACTTTAGATTATATGATTCAAAAAGGTTTTGCACATAGGTCATGTCCCCCTAATTTAAATATATCATGGTGAAATCTGCCGTCACATGAAATTTGAAACACCCTGTATATACATATGAACATTCGTTTTGAATCTTTCTCTCAATTAAAAAAAACCGCATTAAAATCCGTAGCGTAGTCTTAGAGACCTAAGCATATAGAGAGAAAAAAGCACTTAGTTTTATAATATGTTAAGAAGATTACAACTTATAGATATAATATAAACATGCATGCACGTATTATATTGTGCACTGGGTTACATAAAGCACGCAACGTGACGAGCATATTTTAATATAATAATATAATATAATATAATATATATTATTATTATATTATTATACCGATATTATACGTATAAATAATTTATGTTTATACCCGTTACACATTATAACTTTGTTCAAAGTAATAATAAACTTTTATGTAAAAACAATTATCTGGATCAATCTACATTTATTTATAATATTAAAACTACTTATTAAAATTAATATAGTTCGTTTTTTAATGTGCAGCCAGTTGCGCCTAGCATCAATTGAATAATTTACTCTGTGGAATGTCACGAAAAGTAAAAACTATTATGATTCTGAACATCTGAAACACGCTGTGTGACAAACAAAATACATAACTCTGAAATAGCAACATTTCACATTTAAAAATGTGGATAAGTGGATGTCGCTCTGCTGTACAGTAGGTTACAAGTGGGTTACTGTAATGGATGGTGTTAAATTTGAATTCAATGATATAATATCATTCTATAAGAAAAATGATTCTGAGCGAAAACGGTCAGTCAGCCTATGATATTACCAAGTATATTTGATGATATTATTGTGAATAAAGTAATTTATATATAACCTATTTACGTGGAGCCTTGTTTTAAATTTTCAATCCATAGCCATAAAAGTTAAACATTTTATACATTTTTAACTACAAAATAATTAATAAATTATAAATTTGATAAATGTTGTCAACATTTGAACTTTAAATGCTTATAAAAAAAATTGTGCCTATGTATTTTTAATATTTTTCAACTGCTATTAGAACGATATATCAGGGGCCTTATATTAAATTTTCACGCTTTTTTACCCAACAAAAAAATTTTTATTGTTATTTATAGAAAAAAAACCAAAAAAAATTTAAAACTGACAATGTCCGTAAACAACTCAAAAAGAGTCAAAATATTTTCAAAATTTTATGGTGTATAGAAAATGCTAATATAAACATTCAGTCAACATTTCATGTCCCTACGGTCATTTGTTTTAGAGTTACACCAAAAACCAAAATCGATTTTCTCGAAAACAGATTTTGCGTAAAAATTCCAGTTTTTCCTTAATTTTTCTTTTGTTTTTCACGTCGCTTTTGAAAACTACTGGGAAATTTTTACTTTTGACCTCCCAAAGTACCAACTAGATTCACTTTCCTATCAGAAAAGTTACTGTTGAAGAAAATCCAAGCACTTTTACTGTCCTAAAAGGTTAGGTTAGATTTTTCCGTATTTAATCAAGATTTAAACTTTAAATGCTTATAAATAAAAACTGTAACTCAGGATTTTTAATATTTTTCAAATATCTTAGTAACGATATATCAGGAGCCTTATATTAAATTTTCACGCTTTTTACCCAACAAAAAAATTTTTATTGATATTTATAGAAAAAAAAACTAGAAAAGTTGAAAACTGACAATATCCGTAAACCACTCAAAAAGAGTCAAAATATTTTCAAAATTGTATGGTGTATAGAAAATGTCAATATCAACATTCAGTGAAATTTTCAAGTATCTACAGTCATTCGTTTTTCAATTACAATAAAATAAGAAAATTGTTACATGAGAAATCAAGTGAATGTCAAATTTGTAAAAATATAAATTTCAGACGCTCATAAAAATTTTATTTAAGTTTCTTGTAGACATTTTTTTTTTTTGATAAAGGTAGACAAACTTATGAGTAATCTTATATTACATTTTAAAATCTTAGATTTAAAAAGAAAAATTTTTATGAATTCTCAACTCAAAATAATTTGCTAATTTTCGTGATTTTTCCGTATTTTGTCAAAATTTGAACTTTAAATGCTTATAAATAAAAACTGTGACTAAGGATTTTTAATTTTTTTCATCTGCCTTTGAAACAATAACCTAGGACCCTTCTATTAAATTTTCAAGCTTTTTTACTCAACAGGTAAAATTGTATTGATATTTATAGAAAAAAAAAACTAAAAAAAATGGAAATTGACAATGTCCGTAAACAGCTCAAAATAAGTCAAAATATTTGGAAAATGTTATGGTGTATAGGAAATGCTTTTGTTCCCCCCAAAGTACCAACTAGATTCACTTTCCTATCAGAAAAGTTACTGTTGAATAAAATCCAAGCACTTTTACTGTCCTAAAAGCTGATGACGGACACAAAAATTAAAAATTAAAATAAAAAAAAACACACATCATTGTAAAATCAATACATTCATCGCTTCGCTCAGAATCTAAAATGTTAAATGGAATAGACCCGACTTTTATTATGACTACTTTAGTACACCCTTAATGCAATTAAAGGTTTAAGCGACAGTTTTAAATCGAACAGTTTCTGGTAGAAGGGATCGAGTTCTTGGCAAACCGTCGTCACTCATCACTTTTCCCTTGTCGGCACATCTCTGATTTTATTGATAATAATTCAGCGAATTCTCTATATCGTTTTTTTGTACCGGATAAATTATCGTACACAGTATTTTTAAAAATATTTGAAAATATTTGATAACCTTCTCCGGTACTTATCTACATTTGTATCTACTAAAACACTATAATTTTATGAAAAAAATTCAAATACGTGATTTAAATAATATACTATTGACAATCCGTAAACTCATTGCATAATATTTCGACATTAATTATGAAAATTATCTCAATCGACAGTACTATGCAGCTGCTATCCGAACCGCGCCGTGTTTGCGCGGATACGATGAAAACATGCCAACCCTTTAGACTTTAAAAAGTAAAGGTTTTTTTTGTCGGGTTCAGCTATTGAAAAATGTAAGTCGTGCATGGGCACCTAACCGTAAATAATAACGTAGGAATAGGTTCACGTTTTATTTTATATTACATCGTTGATCGGCATGAGTCGGCGTGGTGTTTGGATTTTACACGTGAGAACGTCCTCCGGCGACGATGGCGTGAGGATTTCGCAAGGAACAATGTGCGCATTGTATTGGTCCGCATTAGGAGGACTTGTACGTGTAAACGTTAAGTCAACTCTCGGCTGGAGGTGTATTAGCGGAGAAAATCCCTTCGAGTGATATAAATCCTCGTCGAAAGACTGCAATAAAAGTTTTGCGCGCAAGCCTATTGTGCCTTCACCCCGCCCACGCACAATCGTCTAGCTTTGGATCCGCCGCCGGGCGATATTCTGCAACAGTGTGTAGATTATCGTCGTGTCGACGCAAATGTCGAGTGATGGGGCGAGAAAAGCCTCCATGTATATTTTTACACGCCATTTATATTTATATATATATATATGAAACAACGACGAAAAACCTGCAGTGACTGCTGCAGAGACTTGATCACTCGAAATAATACTTATGAGGATGTCGGCGCACGTCCGTTTTTCCACATCGAAACCTGTACGAGTCGTCATTATTTGTACACTACGAAATCGCAGTTCGTATATAATACACAGTGTTCGCAAATAATATTATATTGACTGGATTTGGTTTTATATGTTTAAATGTTACTATAAACACTGAAAAGTTATAATTAATAGTCACTGTAGGAAAGTCGTAAGTAAGGCATACGTCTTGAACACGATTAAGTAATTGACTCTGTTATTGAAAACATTTTCAACATATAGGTTAAATATCTAAAAACGTTTAAATTAAAAAAAAAAAAAAAAAGGCGGGCAAGCGTGTGTCGCTCTGCTGTACAGTAGGTTACAAGTGGATCAATGTACAATGTATGGTATTAAATTTGAATTCAACGCATACTATATCGTTGTATACGAAAGACGATTCTGAGCGGAGACGGTTTGACAGCGTGGATATTTTATATTATATTTATATTGTTATTACCTACTTATTATTAATACGGTAGCTGTTAAGTTGAATTAATATTATAAAACTACAACAAAATAACTAACATCGTTATTCTTGGTAATTTAATATGTAATTTCGTCGAAATTTGAATATAAAATAACTATAAAAAAAAACCATGTTTTTATATTTTTTATATATATTGGTTACAGAATAACCTACTTACGCGGAACCTTGTTTTACATTTTCAATCCTTAGCTATAATAATGAGTTGAATATTTTATAAGATTTTAACGAAATCATTTTCAAATTTTAAATTTGATAAATATTGTCAAAAGTCGAACTTAAATAACGCTTACATAAAAAAAAAAATTGTGCCTCTTTATTTTTAATATTTTTCAACTACTATTGAAACAATATATTTGGAGCATTGTATTAATTTTCACGCGGTTTGACCCAACAAATAAAATTGTAGGTATTGACATTTATAGAAAAAAAACTATAAACAAATTTAAAATTTAAAATGTCCGTAAACAGCTCGAAACGAGTTATTTTGAAAATTTCATCAAATATAGGAATTGATAAACTAAACATACGATTATGCCCAATAACAAATGTTTAGGTATTTATGATTATGACTTTCGTATTATTATTATTAGTATTACTATCGTCGGGTACAGGGCCGTGGCCGGGAGGGTGCAGTGGAAATATATTGATCCAAAATTCCTAATCGTACATTAATTATTGTCGAACAAACGTCAATAAAGTGTAAGTTTATAAAAAAAAAATAACCTCAGGCACCAATAGTGCTATAAACATAATATTATACGATATATACTTAATTTTATAATTTAGACGACATAGAGAGACAAAAAAATTCCCGCGATAATATGTAACGTATTCCGAATGTACCTATACTAGGTATATGTAGTATTAGCCATAGCAGGCAAAAATATGTCTCTGGATGGGTAGTAATATTATTATTATTATTATTATTAGGTACATTATACGACGTATACACTGAACCGTCGTCCGTCGAGATTAAAAGTTGCGAAACGTTGCGACCGTTTCAATTATTTTTTCAATTTTAATTTATTCACTGTCCGTCTGTCGACGAGGTAAATAGTATAAAAAAAAAAAACCCATCACAAGACTATAATATATATTTTTGCCGAGGTAGGTACCTACCACTCCTACCATACCTACCACACCTACCTATCGAGTCGTATCGACGAAATTGTTTTGTCAAACATCGCGCGCGCGACATAAAAACACGGTTCGCGTACATCTGTTTTATTACGGCGGCTAAAAGAATAAAACAGCGGGTAGGCACCGTCAAATTCGTAATATAAAATTGTTCTAAATAAAGTCTGACGGGCAGTACACAGAAACCGAATGGAATACGATATCAACTTTCAACACTGTAGACATAATAATATTATTATCATTCAAATAATATTATAATCTGTTGAGATTAATTTTAAATAAATCGACTGTGAAAGACGACAATTTTGAACTATTTCTGTCGATAGTGAAAATTATAATATTTTTAAAAAAAATATCGTATTATCCATGAATTCAACTTATTTCGGAGACTTCGAATTTAAGGGGTACCTATGCATACTGACCGTTTCTAAGGAGTTCAAGATAGACAATTTATTTGCTATTCGTGTGCATGCGAGTCGTGTAAATAAATAGCGAAGCGCACCCGCACGTGCACGCACATGTCAATAACACGGCATTTTACACGCTATATTACAAATGTAACTAAACTTAGTTTCGTATTTCAAATAATATAGCTTACTGAGTGACATTACAGTATGAACACCTATTATACGAATTGAAGAGAAGAAGTTTATCTAGGTTTGTGTGGAGTCGATTTAGGTGCGTCGTCTTGGCACCTATAAATCGTCAATCCCCCATCACATATCTCATTGTTTTGTATCCGATTTGTAACCATTTGAACCCTCCCTAAAAATGGTTGTACCCCTCTCCCTTTTACGCAAAACCAAATCCCCCGTCCGGGTGCTGTAACGACGCCGTACTGGCGTCTGGCACACAGCGTCTTTATTGGATACGCTGAAGTGCTTGGAGTTTTTCAAAATCTTTGTTTTTCGGTTTACTTAAATGTAATCGATGGTAGTAATTACATTATATTACTATTGCATACGAGTATATAAGTATATTGTTATTTGACAAAATGACTTTGTTATATTTTACTGAATGAAATGTTCAATTCTCAAGTTTTATTACAAAATCACGTTTTTAGAAGTAATTTCTACCTCTAACCAATTTTATATTAAAATTATATATTTTTATAATATTATATATTAGGTACATTATTTTTATAATAATTAATAAATAAGATATTGAAATTATAGATTTGATGAATAAATAATGTATTTCACTATGTTCAAATATTATGATAGGTACCTCATCGTGTCTACTATTTATACTGGTACTGCATAACAGCTTCAGAATATAAAATAATTGTTATATATATTTATTGTGAATAATACAAACAATAAATTATTATTCGAAAACACAATTTTGTATACCTATTATTATTTACTATTTACCTTCAACTAAACTAAAAATAAACATATGAATACATTCTGAGTGCCTATAATATAATATTATATATGAAAATTGAATCTTTATTACGAATACTTATCGTTTACACAAACCACAAGAAAAAATTATTAAAAATATTAAAAAATATATCATTGTAAAATTAATACATTTATCGATCCGCTCAGAATCTAAAATCTAAAATATATTCGATACATTTAAAATTAATATATTAAATCATTATTATTAATTTCGTATTCAGCAGTATTCGGAGAAAATGATAGCCATCGTGTATTTAAATTATAATAATACACTCCAAAAGTTTCATAAATCCACGAATACCTACTATTTTTAAATAACAACAAAATAACTAAAGTTCCAGTGAATTTATAAGTTCCATTCAAGTCAAAATAAAGTTAAGTTCCATTCAAGTTATATTCCTGTTAAATTAAAGTTAAGTTACCCATATATTTTTATTAAAGTTAAGTTCCAGCAAAGTTAAAATTAAGTTCCATATAAGTTAAATAAAAGTTAAGTTCCAGTTCAATTGGAGTTAGGTTCCACTGAAGACTGGAAGTTTTTTTTTATGGAACTTCACTTTTATTTGACTGGAACCTAACTTTTATTTAACTGATATGGAATTTAGCTTTAACTTTTCTGGAACCTAACTTTAATAAATAATTTAGGGAACTTAACTTTAATTTGACTGGAACTAAACTTTAATAAAAAAAAACCTACGGCGAACTTAACTTTTATCTGACTTATATGGAACTTAACTTTAATTTAACTAGAACTCAACTTTAATAAATAATTTAAGTTCCACTAAAAGTTCCTGTTATATTAAAGTTAAGTTCCAGTGAAATTAAAGTTAAGTTCCCTAAATTATTTATTAAAGTTAGGTTCCAGCAAAGTTAAAGCTGAGTTCCTTATCAGTTAAATAAAAGTTAAGTTCCATAAAAAAAAAATGTCCAGTCTTCAGTGGAACCTAATATCTATTGAACTGGAACTTAACTTTTATTTAACTAGAGCTCAACTTTAATAAATAATTTAGAGAACTTAACTTTAATTTCACTGGAACTTAACTTTAATATAACAGGAACATTTAGTGTTACTTAACTTTAAATTGACTGGAACTTAACTTTAATAAAAAAAAACCTACGGCGAACTTAACTTTCATCTGACTTTATGGAACTTCACTTTAATATAAGTAGAATTTAACTTGAATGGAACTTAACTTTAATAATAAATACTAAAAGAAACTTAACTTTAATTTCACTTGAATTTTTTTTAACTTATATGGAACTTACCTTTAACTTTGCTGGAACTTCACTTTGATTTAACAGGAATTTTAGTTATTTTGTTGTTATTTAAAAATAGAAGTATCCGTGGATTTATGAAACTTTTAGAGTATATTATTATAGTTTAAATACACGATGGCTATCATTTTCTCCGAATACTGCTGACTACGAAATTAATAATAATGATTTAATATATTAAGAGAACGCTATACCCGTAAGTGTCGTCTCCATCTAACAAGTGCGTAACATAGCAAATTTTACGCTCAGCAAAACACGTGTAGTTCCGTTAGTTTAAAAATTAGAAGTGTGAATTGACCTCTTATAAAATCAAAAGGTAAGATTATTATCTAGGCAACCTCATAGGCTTTTTAGTATATTTTAATTTTAACGCGAGTTATGAGTATTTTAAGATGTATAAAAAATTTACAATTTTAAAATACTCAATACCTACTCGCGTTAAAATTAAAATATAATAAAAAGCCCAAGTGGTTGCCTAGATAATAATCTTACCTTAAGATTTTATTAGAGGTCAATTCGCTGTTATGCAGTACCATTATAAATAGTAGTTACGATTAAGCACCTATCATAATATTTAAAAAATGTGAAATACATTATTTATACATCAAATCTATAATTTCAATATCTAATTTACTAATTATTTTAAATAAAGCTTATAAAAATAATGTACCTAATATATAATATTATAAAAATAAATAGTTTCAATCTAAAATTGGTTATAGGTAGAAATTACTTCTAAAAACGTGAATTTGTATTAAAACTTGAGAATTGAACATTTTATTCAGTAAAATATAACAAAGTCATTTTGTCAAATAACAATATACTTATATACTCGTATGCAATAGTAATATAATGTAATTACTACCATCGATTACATTTAAGTAAACCAAAAAACAAAGATTTTGAATAACTCCAAGCACTGCAGCGTATCCAATAAAGATGCTGTGTGCCAGTACGACGTCGTTATAGCACCCGGACGGGGGATTTGGTTTTGCGTAAAAGGGAGAGGGGTACAACCATTTTTAGGGAGGGTTTAAATGGTTACAAATCGGGTACAAAACAATGAGATATGTTATGGGGGATTGACGATTTATAGGTGCCAAGACGACGCACCTAAATCGACTCCTATACAAACCTAGATAAACTTCTTCTCTTCAATTTGTATAATAGGTGTTCATACTGTAATGTCACTCAGTAAGCTATATTGTTTGAAATACGAAACTAAGTTTAGTTACATTTGTAATATAGCGTGTAAAATGCCGTGTTATTGACATGTGCGTGCACGTGCGGGTGCGCTTCGCTATTTATTTACACGACCCGCATGCACACGAATAGCAAAATATTGTCTATCTTGAACTCTAAAACTTATTTGACAAAATGACTTTGTTATATTTTACTGAATGAAATGTTCAATTCTCAAGTTTTATTACAAAATCACGTTTTTAGAAGTAATTTCTACCTCTAACCAATTTTATATTAAAATTATATATTTTTATAATATTATATATTAGGTACATTATTTTTATAATAATTAATAAATAAGATATTGAAATTATAGATTTGATGAATAAATAATGTATTTCACTATGTTCAAATATTATGATAGGTACCTCATCGTGTCTACTATTTATACTGGTACTGCATAACAGCTTCAGAATATAAAATAATTGTTATATATATTTATTGTGAATAATACAAACAATAAATTATTATTCGAAAACACAATTTTGTATACCTATTATTATTTACTATTTACCTTCAACTAAACTAAAAATAAACATATGAATACATTCTGAGTGCCTATAATATAATATTATATATGAAAATTGAATCTTTATTACGAATACTTATCGTTTACACAAACCACAAGAAAAAATTATTAAAAATATTAAAAAATATATCATTGTAAAATTAATACATTTATCGATCCGCTCAGAATCTAAAATCTAAAATATATTCGATACATTTAAAATTAATATATTAAATCATTATTATTAATTTCGTATTCAGCAGTATTCGGAGAAAATGATAGCCATCGTGTATTTAAATTATAATAATACACTCCAAAAGTTTCATAAATCCACGAATACCTACTATTTTTAAATAACAACAAAATAACTAAAGTTCCAGTGAATTTATAAGTTCCATTCAAGTCAAAATAAAGTTAAGTTCCATTCAAGTTATATTCCTGTTAAATTAAAGTTAAGTTAACTTAACTTTCATCTGACTTTATGGAACTTCACTTTAATATAAGTAGAATTTAACTTGAATGGAACTTAACTTTAATAATAAATACTAAAAGAAACTTAACTTTAATTTCACTTGAATTTTTTTTAACTTATATGGAACTTACCTTTAACTTTGCTGGAACTTCACTTTGATTTAACAGGAATTTTAGTTATTTTGTTGTTATTTAAAAATAGAAGTATCCGTGGATTTATGAAACTTTTAGAGTATATTATTATAGTTTAAATACACGATGGCTATCATTTTCTCCGAATACTGCTGACTACGAAATTAATAATAATGATTTAATATATTAAGAGAACGCTATACCCGTAAGTGTCGTCTCCATCTAACAAGTGCGTAACATAGCAAATTTTACGCTCAGCAAAACACGTGTAGTTCCGTTAGTTTAAAAATTAGAAGTGTGAATTGACCTCTTATAAAATCAAAAGGTAAGATTATTATCTAGGCAACCTCATAGGCTTTTTAGTATATTTTAATTTTAACGCGAGTTATGAGTATTTTAAGATGTATAAAAAATTTACAATTTTAAAATACTCAATACCTACTCGCGTTAAAATTAAAATATAATAAAAAGCCCAAGTGGTTGCCTAGATAATAATCTTACCTTAAGATTTTATTAGAGGTCAATTCGCTGTTATGCAGTACCATTATAAATAGTAGTTACGATTAAGCACCTATCATAATATTTAAAAAATGTGAAATACATTATTTATACATCAAATCTATAATTTCAATATCTAATTTACTAATTATTTTAAATAAAGCTTATAAAAATAATGTACCTAATATATAATATTATAAAAATAAATAGTTTCAATCTAAAATTGGTTATAGGTAGAAATTACTTCTAAAAACGTGAATTTGTATTAAAACTTGAGAATTGAACATTTTATTCAGTAAAATATAACAAAGTCATTTTGTCAAATAACAATATACTTATATACTCGTATGCAATAGTAATATAATGTAATTACTACCATCGATTACATTTAAGTAAACCAAAAAACAAAGATTTTGAATAACTCCAAGCACTGCAGCGTATCCAATAAAGATGCTGTGTGCCAGTACGACGTCGTTATAGCACCCGGACGGGGGATTTGGTTTTGCGTAAAAGGGAGAGGGGTACAACCATTTTTAGGGAGGGTTTAAATGGTTACAAATCGGGTACAAAACAATGAGATATGTTATGGGGGATTGACGATTTATAGGTGCCAAGACGACGCACCTAAATCGACTCCTATACAAACCTAGATAAACTTCTTCTCTTCAATTTGTATAATAGGTGTTCATACTGTAATGTCACTCAGTAAGCTATATTGTTTGAAATACGAAACTAAGTTTAGTTACATTTGTAATATAGCGTGTAAAATGCCGTGTTATTGACATGTGCGTGCACGTGCGGGTGCGCTTCGCTATTTATTTACACGACCCGCATGCACACGAATAGCAAAATATTGTCTATCTTGAACTCTAAAACTTGTGATATTTTACTTTTTCAATTTGAATTATTGAGTTAAGTAATTAAAATATTCAAAATTTACTTTTATACGGACATAAATTAACTTCTCTTCTACAATAATGATAATAGATGTATTTACTCCCGAACCGCTCAATAAACCATATTATTGGAAATACAAAAGTACATTTTCATAAAATATTTCAATACTATTCATACCCCTTAATCATAAGTATAGGTACCTAATATTTGAAGTACGGCGATTTTAAAAGAGAATACCTAAGCCTAATTTATTTGTGATTTGGTGTCATTGTGTCAAATAAATATTATTATTATTATTGAGCCCCACAGAAACCGAGTACAATACAGCGTGTTTTTAATATTATTAATTTAAAAGTAGCGATAAATCACCCACGTTCGAAAACCGTTTTTCTTAGCTCTTCTGTGGATTAAAACCTGTATAATATGTATATAGTACCATAGATGTATAACCAATGATTTAACGTTTAAATATAAATATTGTATTATATTAAATTGTCGTCTTATTGTTATTCATTACGTTACATAAGTTTTTTTAGGGGGGGGGGGGGTTGTGGCTTCGATAACTGAGTTCATTAGCCTTTGGAATTGTGGGGAGGTAACTGTAGGTTTTTGAACACGTGTGTGTTTGTTTTGACAGAATTTTTAAGTGGGCACCCGTAGATATCTGCCTTGCCCGGGTGGGGGATGGCGGCCTCTCTCTCCGGACACCGTGACTGCCCGAAGGAAAATGCCACCTGTGGCCGAGTTCGAACGTCCGTCCGCCTTCATTAATTTCTAAAAGATGTATTAAAATCTTGATTGGCGATAGCAGTAAAAATGATGTACGTTTTTATACATTTAATTAGATTTGCGATTGCACATATTTTGGCAGTAATGTTGTAGACTTATACATTAACTATTATATACGTATTATATACATTAACTAAACCTGCCCCAGTGGTCTTTGACCAGTAAGTCGTACGATATACTTTTAATTAATTTTCTTATATTCTTATTAATGAGATTCTAACGTAGTTATTATACCTCGACTATTACGAAAAAATACGAATCGGTACAATTATATTATTATAAGTTACAGAAAGCAAGAAAAGAAAACGGTTAAAGCCCACACTATTACATTTTTTGGCCTGTATGCAATGTAAAACTAAGGATAATAATATGTTTTATTATGATTATACGTAGATACGTTATTGGACAAAAGAGCATTATTTAATCAAAGAAAAGTTGAGATCGAGAGAAGAAAAAGTACTTTAATTGAGTTCTGTGGTGGTGCGATCATTATTAAATATAAAAAAAATATTGTTAAAATGTGTTTCATTTTTCAAACTTCAGTTGTACCTCAGTGGAACGATCGCTATGGATATTTGTAATTAATTGCTTATATTAATTGCACTGGTGGATAGTGATTTTTTAAAAAATGTTATAATTAACAAGTCTGCATAACTTTGGCCATCATCACTACACTACCACCAGCTCGTCTGCCCTTGAACTCGGAAACGTATTTTCGGCTTTTAGAAAATATAATATAATTCCACCTCTCGTGCAAAGTTTACCGTAGCCAGCGGCGGCAGGGTGAGATATTTTCCGATCTGTGGAGCATAATATTATGCGCTGTCGTCGATCATTTTCATTGCCCGAAAAATTGTCGCACAGAAATAGATAAAATGTAAAGTTTGAAAACGCCGTTGTAAAAACCAATCCGCACAAACAACCGATAAACGACTCGCGGTTTATACCACCTACGCGCTACATCACCGGAAACTATATGGTAATGCGCGGCAATCTACCGCGATGGTTATGACCGGGGAAACGGATTTTCCGTCTACAGCAGCACATTTGCACGCATTTTTTTTTTCCAAAGAAATATTATATTATATAGAACGCAGGTATGTAAGTGAAAAATCTGTTTTGCGATTCAAAGAAACGAAATTTAAACTTTTACGAACCTCGCGATACTATATACACACACAATATACATACACATATTTTGATTTTACTTTCAACAATATTATGTTACATTCAAATATAACATTTTTTATTTTCATCTTGATCGTCTATCGCGCTCATCTATAGTCATTTCACGTACCGTGTCTTTCAGTCGTCTCGTCCTCGTATACTATGTGCAGCTCTATTTTCATCGTTTTTTTCCCCGTCACTACGATAATATTTTAGTCACGGAAAATATTATGTTTTTTTTTTATTACTCGCCGCTACTGCCCGCAACTATATTTTGCATGAACCGCGCAATTATAATAATATATTTTCCGTATTTTTACAGTCGCGCACTCGTCGCACGATCGGTTTTACCGCGTGTCTTGCAAATTTTATCGGTTGTGACACCTATTGATGGTATTCATACCTGGTATACGCCCCACCTGCCTACTGTCATCGTTTACGGTTACTATAAACTTTGGTTACAGATTAATACTGCTGCGGACGTCAGTAATTGTAGTTGTGGCGTTGATTCAAATATATATTACGTATATTTAATCAATGGTTGTGGTACACGCGATCGCGCATTGAAGCAGATCGGCAATAGCCTATATAATATTATATTACTACACGTTTGTCAGGCGCATATATTAGGTTTGCACGCACCTATTACAAAACTCAAAGTCAACAACGTTTCGGGAGGAATTTCGTATTATTATTATTATACTTACAAAAAAAAGAAAAGCAAAATAGGTAGGTATACGAATTCAATATTACGAAAAGTATACTTGACGCGGTTCAAAACCCGATACGAAAGTATATGGAATTCCCTCAAAAATATTTGTCTATAATATATCATCATAGGTATACCGTGGTACACCTACTACTACCTACGTTATGTTTCGAGCACCCGTTTATCGTTTCGTTGATATAATTATAACCGGCGATGATGGCTGTGATGATCGGATGACTGTATTTTGCATTACCGCTTTTGTCGAATATACCTTTCCATACATAAAGGAATTTATCGGGGTAAAATGTGATTTATCACTGCCAACTGCGAAGGAAATTATATGATTTTTTGCGTTTTATTAAACTTTCGAGTCCCGCCAAAAATAATATTATAACATTGAAACTAATCTGAAAATAGGGTACAAGTTGTGGTCATGTCAGCATATTATATATTGTCAGCTGTACATCCATATCATTATAAGTTGCAACTTGCGAGCACAACTTTGAAAAGTTTTGGTTTTATTCTGTCGGGGTTTGTTATGGAAATAATTATTGCTCTGAATTTGTGCAACGTCAGTAAAACAAAAAAAAAAAAAAAGCTTGAAAATTTAATAGAAGGCTCCTAGGTTATTGTTTCAAAGGCAGATGAAAAAAATTAAAAATCCTTAGTCACAGTTTTTTTTTATACACGTTTAAAGTTGGTGGATAAGTGGATGTCGCTCTGCTGTACGGTAGGTTACAAGTGGGTCACTGTAATGGATGGTGTTAAATTTGAATTCAATGATATAATATCATTGTATAAGAAAAACGATTCTGAGCGAAAACGGTCAGTCACCCTATGATATTACCAAGTATATTTGATGATATTATTGTGAATAAAGTAATTTATATATAACCTATTAACGTGGAGCCTTGTTTTAAATTTTCAATCCTTAGCCATAAAAGTTAAACATTTTATAAATTTTTAACCACAAAATAATTAATAAATTATAAATTTGATAAATGTTGTCAAAATTTGAACTTTAAATGCTTATAAAAAAAAATTGTGCAAATGTATTTTTAATATTTTTCAACTGCTATTAAAACGATATATCAGGAGTCTAATATTAAATTTTCACGCTTTTTTACCCAACAAATAAAAATTTATTGATATTTATAGAAAAAAAAACTAAAAAAATTGAAAACTGACAATGTCCGTAAACAGCTCAAATAGAGTCAAAATATTTTCAAAATTGTATGGTGTATAGAAAATGCTAATATAAACATTCAGTGAAATTTTCAAGTATCTACAGTCATTCGTTTTTTAATTACAATAAAATAAAAAAATCGTTACATGAGAAATCGAGTAAATATCAAATGTTGTAAAAATATAAATTTCAGACGATCATAAAAATTTAATTTAAGTTTCTTCTAGACATTTTTTTTTTGATAAAGGTAGACAAACTTATGAGTAATCTTATATTACATTTTCAAATCTTAGATTTAAAAAGAAAAATTTTTATGAATTCTCATCAAAATAATTTGCTATTTTTCGTGATTTTTCCGTATTTTGTCAAAATTTGAACTTTAAATGCTTATAATTAAAAACTGTGACTAAGGATTTTTAATTTTTTTCATCTGCCTTTGAAACAATAAACTAGGAGCCTTCTATTAAATTTTCAAGCTTTTTTACTCAATAGATAAAATTTTATTGATATTTATAGAAAAAAAAACTAAAAAAATTGAAAACTGACAATGGCTGTAAACAGCTCAAAAAGAGTCAAAATATTTGGAAAATTTTATGGTGTATAGAAAATGCTAATATAAACAACCAGTGAAAATTTCATGTATCTACGGTCATTTGTTTTAGAGTTAAACCAATAACCAAAATCGATTTTGTTAAAAATCGATTTTGCGTAAAAATTCCCGTTTTTCCTTAATTTTTCTTTTGTTTTTCACATCGCTTTTGAAAACTACTGGGAAATTAAAATTTTGACCTCCCCAATGCACCAACGATATTCACTTTCCCATCGAACAAGATACTGAAGTCGAAAATCGAAGCATTATTTCGACTACTTATCGTGTACACAGACACAAAAATAAAAAAATAAAAAAAAAAAAAAATAAAAAAAAAAACACACATCATTGTAAAATCAATACATTCATCGTTTCACTCAGAATCTAAAACAATTAACAACGTAAAAATTGTTTTATTTGTTCGCGAACGAAAATTCAAAATGGATATTTTACATTTAATAATATTATTCAATAGTTGATTCTTTTAATGGTAAACACTCATTTTTCCAAAAGTATTAACGCGTTAGGAAACATTTGTTTTTTTCATAATTTTAAGTCATTGCAAAACAAATCATTTTGAAAGAAAATGCTCTTAGGTTATTATAGTTTATAATATCGCGTTAAGACGTCAAGCCGGTATATTTATTAAGTTTCTTATTTTTTGCATGCACATTTTTTTAATTTTATATTCCAAAGCAGAATATTTTTCTGAGAATTTTCGTATAGGCTATAATATATTATATTGTATACTATATGGACCGAATTTTGGACATTTCATTAGTTTTGACTTATGAGATAATGAGTACCTAGGTGTTTAACCTTCTAAACTATTAAAGAGTGAACTAACATTTTATGGGGTAGCCCTGTTAGTGTGTACCATTCAACTCATCTCGTCTAAACTGTATATACTTATGTTAACTGCAGTAAATTTAAACAGACAAGTTTATAAGTGTAAATAAATATTCGAAATTAGATTTTCATATTATACTGTTCTAATATGAATATTAATATGGTTAATTCAAGCTGATATCAAAAACATTGAAGACTTAATAAATATTATTATAGTAAAAAAAAACGAATTTATTTTCAAAAAAGTTGTTTTGCAAATTGTAATGACTTCAAACTATATAAAAAATATATTTCCAAAAACTTTATTACATTAGGCAAGAACCATCATCTTGTATAATGCATTATTACTACGACCATAGATATAAACGACCAATTTTTACGGTTCGTGGAACATTTTTTTTTTCATATAAACGTATCTGTTAAAGCAGAAGAATATTCAAAATCAAAATTTCAATAGACTAAAATCTAAATCGTTGTATGACCTATATAAAAAAAATACCTACCGTGTTTAGTGATTTAATTTTTTTTTACGTCTCTTCCTTTTATTATTATTATTATTATTATTATGCAGGGTACGTTTTTTTCTTTCTCGTAAACAACCGGACTATGGTTTATTTCATTTTTTATCGTGTTCAGCGAAAACGATAAAACGGGAAATTCTTATAAAAAAAAAATTGTCGCGCTAACCGTAAAATTTAGTCGTTTGACAATAACATATACCTACATTTATATATATATATACACGGGCATAAAATATATACGTTATATAGGTACGCGTAAATACACATTATAAATTATTATAATATTAAAGCCGTCGCGGCGGCGTCGCTCGTTCATAATAATAATAATAATAATAATAATAATAACAATAATAAATAATTGTATACCGTGGTAGTGTTTTCATCGCGATAGGTACCAGTGTCGTGCGTTTATCATAAGAAGAACTCGACCACCGCAAATCCGTTTACGTCGATAAACAACCATCGGCGGCGGCGGTGCGATGAACGACGCTGGAAAATTATTAACGCTGTTTTATTTTTCTCCCTTCGCCCCATCACTTTCCTCGCCGCAGTGCCGTGACGGCGTTTCACCGGAAAAGCTGAAGCACAACCGTCTCGTACGACTGTATTGTTATTTATTTTTTCTATTAGTGCTATAGGTTAGCCTATATGTATAATATTATTGTTGTTGCGAGAAATCGGATAGAAACGATGGTAATTATATGAGAACTAACACAGCTGGACGAGTATAATGCAATATAGGACATGTAGGCAGGCAGGTAGGTACCCATGTGTTTTATCATGCGCAGGCGCGCACATGCCAAATAATTGTACGTTCGTGTTATGTTAATATTATTCGGTTTTAGCGAAACAATCGACCTATTTCGTCATTAGATTATCATTATTGTTATTATTATTATTATTATTATTGTGAATTTGCGAATACGAGTAAACATAAAAATACAATGTGATGCATGGTCGCCTATTTTTCTTTGATAATGAAGCAATCGAAAATCTGATTTTTAGAATTTTTAATCAATATCCTACCTACATATACTTGAAGATTATTTTTTTCGAGTGGCTGAGATTCTTGTACCAGTAAGTTACTTATTAAGAAATGGCGAGTTGACGTACAAACTTCTATTTTTCAAATGATACCACTTCTTTTCGACTGTAAATTATTTGGCTGATACATTTTTTTTTTTGAAAATTTATATGTATCAATATACAAAAATCAAAGTATTTTTGACTTTTTGAATTCTGTGCGCCTACCTAATAATATGTCCATGTATGATAATAGGTTTGCAAGATAATATGAGTGCTATATGGTGATTTGAAAATTGTCTTAATTAATATTACCTAATCTATCAACATTTATAATATTTGTAAAAATGATCTAATAGTAATATAATATAGGTACACTAGATCCATTTTTACATGTATTTTATAAATTTTTTAAACCATTTTTTAAGGATTATTACCCTTAGTGCAAACATTTAAACAACTAAAAGCAACTTGTTAGATATTCGAATTAGGTACATAAACACTTTTAAAAAATTAAAC
The DNA here is from genome assembly GCF_019925205.1 of Metopolophium dirhodum. NCBI lineage: Eukaryota > Metazoa > Arthropoda > Insecta > Hemiptera > Aphididae > Metopolophium > Metopolophium dirhodum. Next base: position 34,247,769 of record NC_083562.1, read on the forward strand.
ACTAAATAATTTACAATAAAAAAGGAGGGTCTTATCATATTTTGAAAAACCGAAGTCTGTAAGCTTACAGAATTTTAAACTTTGACCTCCCCGCAAAAGTACCAACCAGATGCAATTTTCTACCGGCAGTAACTCTCATCGAAGTCGATGCTCAAAACATTATTTTTTCTACTAGAAAAGTTTTAAAGGTGCACATTCAGAGTTCCGTCGCGAAAATAAAAACACACATCATTGTAAAAAATCAATACGTTCATCGTTCTGCTCAGAATGTGTGTGAGCACTGAACATGGTTAATCGACCTTTAAATAATAATAATAATATATATATATATAAGGTATACCTACATCGCGGTCGTCAGACTGCAGTTCGTAATATTATATAATATAGTTACCCTCGAAGCGGTGTTTGTATTTTTAATATATTATTTTGTTTGCAAGTGGTCGTAATTACCTATACCGTTTATTTACAACCGTCGTGTTTGTTAATTACGATTACCCGTAACTGCAGGCCAGCGCTCGTTCATTTTCCTGTGTACCTACGATAATAGTAATAATACACAGCTAGGTTTGCACAATATACTATGCGTTTGGCGTTTGCACAGCTTTTACTCGGAAAATTCGTGTATTGTATAATATTCGATAACTTCAAATTAAATCATTCACACGCTGCATCGTGGTATGCACGCATCCACGGGGTCGAAAATTGATTATTTTCGACCAAAAACGTATCGACGTGAATTCGTAACCGCTTATTTTTCCTAAACATATATTTTAACAATTGAAATAGTTACATATTTTGTATGATATTCAACGCAAGCATACTCACGGCTTAACGAGTTTTATTTTAATTTCACCGAGAACAACTTAAAAAATAGTTGACCGCTTAAAACGTAAATTATAATAATAGCCCACAAAGAGTCAAAATATTTTGAAAATCATCACGTGTCCAGAAAATGCTATTATAAATATTTTATGAACTCTTTAGGCGCCACCAATATAATACTGCTATTTTGTTGTTGAAACGGGAACAACAAAATAACATAATCTATTTTGTCAGCGCTTACTATTTTAACGTCCCAAAGTACCAACTATAGATCCAATTTTCCTACCAGAAACCGTTTCAAAGTTGAAAATATTGAAGCATATTTACAGCTCCAAAAGGTGATGATTGACACACACGGGTCATCATTGTAAATCAATACATTCATTACTCCGCTCAGAATTTAAAACGGGTTGCTTTATTATTTGATATTCAAATGTCAACATCGTTTTATAAAAAAAAATGTGACGGTTTAAAAATTAAAAGTTGAAAAAAAATTGTTTTTCCAATAATAATAATAATACATAATTAAGGGTGAATAAAATATAAAACATTAGTAGGTATTATACGCAAATTCCAAATCGAGTGTTCCGTGGAGGTAGGTAAGCACGTTTTTTGATTTTGGTCGTCAAAACCTACCCCAAGGAAAAAAACCCTAAGTACGCCCATTATAGAAATCACGCACTGTCGCCTAGGTATATCTATATAATATAATACGATATTAATAACAATTGGTATAGTTCTAAGGTCCTAAACGTTACTATATCATTATTTATTATTCATATCTAAATTTATGGGCATAGACCGTTTGGGAAAATCGACCCAAAATAATATGGTCTGTCTGGGTGAATAGTCATAATATTCTGTCCAGGAATGTGTTTATTCCACCGAAAATACTGTTTGGACAAATAAGCATACGAATAGGTTTATAGGTAAATTAATCTATACACAGTATAGTTGTGTATTATATAGTCAATTGAAAAAATGAAATCACATGTGCGATGCGCATCATATAAAAGTGCATATTGCGCACGCAAAAGACTATAATATGCACCCGCCCAATCTGCAGTCGACTTAAACAGCGGATTGTTAGTTGTTGGTCAAAATTATAGTATTGCACTCACCCAAATAATGACCACCAGTGTCCAGTCGTATAATATTATAGGTAGCTGGTCTCTGTCTGCAGCGAATACTTATTGGCAAAGGTGGGCATTAACTTTACTAGTTAGTTATTTTTGTTTTTAACTTATTAACTTATTCAGTTAAAATTTTTTTTGTTGTAACTTAACTTTTTATAGTTAATTGTCATTTTCGTGCAGTTAAGTCAATTTTCTTTTAGAGCCATGCGTTAATAACCATATACATAATAATATTATTATATACGTTAATATAATGCCCATATACATAATAATATTATTATGCAATCGTCGAAAAACGATCAACAAGCGGGGATGTAGAGCGACAATTATTTTGTTTTGATAATAATATAAATAATAATAATAATAATAATAATTGTTATCATTATAATTGTGTTGTGCGAATAGATTAAAACGCACGCCATTCGTATATTATGTGGTCTGCAGCGCAGTGGTTCGCGTATGCATTTTATCACCGACAATGCCCTTCCGAAGCGTACAATAGAATCGCACAGAAATAACAATACATTTATAATCGTATTATTTTCTACAACCATAATATCATATATTCATTATTCATATATATATATATATATATATTATATACATGTAGGTACGTAAATAATATAATATAGGAATTGGACGACCGCGACTGTGCAGTACCTATATTTATATAATGAAACATACAGGGCGATTCACGAAGCATAATATTATATTATATGCACGTCCCCGATTTATCCTTTAAGTTTATACTAATTTATACTAATTGCAGAAAGACTAGAGATGTGTAAATACAGCCTGGTGAATTTATTCGGGGTAAAAACGTACCATTTTTTACCGGTAAATTTTTTTTACGAAAAAGTAACAATGTGACCCCCTCCCCCTCACCACTCCTCAATTAAAAGTATTTACAAGGCTAATATTTGTAAAACAACATAATATAACAAAATCCGAATGGTTGAAAAATGACAATATGTATGAAACGGTAAGTTTTAACTAAGGAGGAAGGATATAATATTATACAAATGTCAATTTATTATTATAATATGCGTCAGTTAACCTAATCTACCCGTAACCTAACCTAACCTACCTGTTTAGATTTTAAACTATAAAATTACTAAAATGTAAGACTTAACGAATATGACGTATAACTTATTAGTATTTAACAGTAAACTACGCTTCCTCAGGGCAAAAAACTGAAACAGTTGTTTGTAGGATCAAAAGAGAACATATAATTAAGACGTTTAAATCCGTTTTCGATATCAAAACCACACGATCGGTTCGATAGAATAAAAATAAATCAATTGAGTCTATAAAATACGCACATTATGCATTATAAATTATAATATTACAATAATTAGCTACAATATTGTCAGAACTATAATACAGAACTTTGTCCTTACGAACGGTGCGTTTCGGAGCCCTCTTAAGTTTTAGATTCTGAGCGAAGCGATGAATGTATTGATTTTACAATGATGTGTGTTTTTTTTGTGCTTGGATTTTCTTCAACAGTAACTTTTCTGATAGGAAAGTGAATCTAGTTGGTACTTTGGGGGGTCAAAAGTAAAAATTTCCCAGTTGTTTTCAAAAGCGACGTGAAAAACAAAAGAAAAATTAAGGAAAAACGGGAATTTTTACACAAAATCTGTTTTCGAGAAAATCGATTTTGGTTTTTGGTGTAACTCTAAAACAAATGACCGTAGGGACATGAAATTTTGACTGAATGTTTATATTAGCATTTTCTATACACCATAACATTTTCCAAATATTTTGACTTATTTTGAGCTGTTTGCGGACATTGTCAATTTCCGTTTTTTTTAGTTTTTTTTCTATAAATATCAATAAAAATTTTTTTGTTGGGTGAAAAAGCGTGAAAATTTAATGTAAGGCCCCTGATATATCGTTCTAATAGCAGTTGAAAAATATTAAAAATACATAGGCACAATTTTTTTTTATAAGCATTTAAAGTTCAAATGTTGACAACATTAAATTTATCAAATTTATAATTTATTAATTATTTTGTAGTTAAAAATGTATAAAATGTTTAACTTTTATGGCTAAGGATTGAACATTTAAAACAAGGCTCCTCGTAAATAGGTTATATATAAATTACTTTATTCACAATAATATCATCAATTATACTTGGTAATATCATAGGCTGACTGACCGTTTTCGCTCAGAATCGTTTTTCTTATACAATGATATTTTATCATTGAATTCAAATTTAACACCATCCATTACAGTGACCCACTTGTAACCTACTGTGCAGCAGAGCGACATCCACTTATCCACCTTTTTTTTTTAATATTACCCTTAAAAATGGGAATATTAAATGTATAAAATAATAATCGGGGTGCGAGCTAGCGTGCTCGGTCGTGGATCATCCGGTTTATGTGTGCAGGCCACCTATAATAGCTGCCACCACTTCCACCACACTTCACCAGCGTTCACAGCAATAATAGTACCATATCATACAATATTATAATTTAATAAAACGATAAAGTATATACACACCACTGCACAGTTTCTGGGTTTGAAAACCATCACGATGATACTCGTCCACATATTATACCTATAATATATATTGAGTATAAATGTAAAATATTATTATTATTTTCATAATAGTATTTCATTACGGTCTTGGGATTTAATTAAAATCGAAATCGGTTTATCATAACATTGTTTCAACTCGTTGCATTGTAGGTATAGTGCATCGTTTTTACGCACATTCCTGCACTTGCATACCTATATAGTAATCTGTCGTCTGCGTTCGCGAAATCGTGTAAACGTTTAGGTTTACTTACCTACAACTATCCGAAATTAATACAATATAATATGATTCGGTCGAAATGACGAAATATGAGCGTGCGTGTCCCTCCTGTGCAGTAAAAATAATATTGCAATGTCCATCGACGCGTCCGGTTAATAATATATTTTATTGTTTCGGAAATGTAATATTTTGTTCGTGCGGGTGTCAAACGTCATTCGTCAGCGCAGGAACAATGTCCATTTGGCGACAGTGTTGTGAAAGGGTACCTAACTCGACTTCACAACATTATTGATCAACGAAATGCTATTGTTTGCCACCCATTGAAATAATAACGACCGAAATCGCGTTTATACTTAATTTTGAATATGTACCTTATGCATACTAAAGTGATAATACTTACTATGGCTTCATTATGATATTATTTCGATTTATAATGGTGCATTGCAGGTGGGTTAACGATTTATATTTTTACAATTATTGTAAAAAAAATGATTCATTTTGTGTTCCAAAATATTATCCAATTAACATTATTATGATGCGAGTCAAAAAATTCGATAATCATAACTTTTTAAGACTGCAACGTTAACACAATAATATGCGCCCCTTTCATAACCGAACAATGATTATGCTTATAATATTTTCATTGTAAACGTAAAATATATACCATGGGTGCGGTTGGTACAATTAATGATCGACACCCATTTGGCGTGTACGTGCAGCATTCGCATGATTTCTGCGTTTCGATTTGGTCTTGGACGTCTTAGTTATGATAATATTATAATGTTGACATATTTTTTTTTCTCTCACTACATTATACAAGACTATAGTCATCGAGTTATAAATTTTCGTTTTTATCAAAGTAAAAATATGAAATATGAGATTATAATATACCTATGTATTATATTTTTCAGCCAATAGACGTTTTATATCACTTAAAAAATACAACTTGACAATGTTATATTCAATGCGTAATAATACGTAATATATTAAGATATATTATATTGTTATGAAATTAGAAAAACGCAAAAATAGATGTAAAATCCTTAAAATAATTAGTGATAACAAAATACAGAATGAAACAAAAAAGTGTTCGAGCTCGTGATTACCGACTAGGTATGGTTTATAACAATTGCAGCTCCAACTGTACACGAGCACAAACTGCCTGTAAACGTGTAGGTATTAAAGTATGTGATAAAAATATACGTATAAGATAATAATATATAGGTACATATAAATATATATTATATAATATACACTTAGGTATGTTACAAGCCGAGAATATCGCCGCTTCGCTTCGACAGCCGCAGCCGGCGCTAAATAAACATTAAAGCCTTCCTTTAACTTGAAATTATTACCCACGTACAATATGAATGCTGCACACACACACACACATCATTATTATATATTATTTGTGTGTGACGATACTTACCGGGAGTCCCCAGTGACGAGGTTGGCGTGCGACAGGATTATAATATATTACTATCGGTTTCGGCTCTGCTACCAATAAGTCGATTTAGGCATCGGCCACGTTGTGGTCCGTATCAGCAACAACAGGTGGTACCAGGGCGAAAAAATATACATTTTGAACTGCAGTTCACCGGAGGTTTCATTATACTATCTCATCGCGTTCACAGATTTAAATTTTAAGGGGATTCAATAAATAAGTAGGTAAATATAATATAATTATAATATAATATCATTTGTTATATTATCAACAATTGTTAAAATATCAGTACACGAGTATATATCAGGGTGCACCGGCTATGTAAAATGTACCTTTTGTCCGTGTAAAATACAATGGAAAATTAATCAATATCAAAGTCAAACAATTCATTATAATCAATGCCACAACAGAGCAACTGTGATATAACTTATATACTTACGGTGGGTTAGTTAAAAAGTGGGGGTCCAACAAGTGTCCAACAATGTCCAACAAGTTCATTTGAATGTTGTTGGATAGTTTTTGAAAAGTTCTGATAACATTGTCGTGCTAACTTCACGGCCCCATACAAGTTACGAAATATTACGATTATTTAGGTGCGCATTTGGAATACTGTTTATACACGTAATACAAATATTTTTAAGGCATTCCTATTTTGTTTTAATTTAAAACTCGACATGTATTACCATATATTTTGTAAGTGCTATAACACATTATACAAATGTCAAAGCGTATATTATAAGAGTATGATTTAAAATATGCAACGCGTGGACGTATTGTAAAATAACTCAAATTCAAAATACATCATGCGCACACCGACTACGGTGCATCATCTATGTACAATAAAAACTATATACGACGAACAATTGAAAAAAATATTAATCAATGTATTGTTAGGCATAAAAAATTATATAATTACATAGGTACCTTAATGTCAATGTTAATTAATGTTTACTAACATAAGAATAAACACGTGATTTTGTTTTCTGAAAACGGTTAGGTAGTGAATATTGCCGAATGAAATATCAAAATAATTATGATTTATACTACTAAGTATACCATCGGTATATAGCTGGTGACACAATAAATGTGGAAGAAACTTTTATACGAGCCGGTATTATTGATATATTTATCATTATGTCGTATTTTCTTCTGTGAAAAAAAAAATTAGTTCATTGCACTTGTACTGTAACTAATAACAATTTCTAGTTACGTGATATGAGATAATTGTAAGTTATAATAAACACCATAAGCGACACCTACGTTATTATGGAAAAAAAATACAAAATATATCGGTTGGTAATTTTTTCAACTGTTATAATATTATCCTAAAAATAATTTTCTCTGGAAATCTGCATTCTGCACCGTTATATTATTATTTACATAGGGTAACATTTACATAGCTCTACACTAATTATAAGTCAATTTTGGGTTTTTGAAAAATGTTCAAGTATTAACACTTAATTTTTCAAAAAAAATATATTTTACTTAGCATAATGATTCTTTTAGGTATTTTATTAGTAATAAAAATATACAGTTTTAGGGTGATGCTTATATGGGCAAATAAATTTTTTTCTTCAATTTATTTGAGGGCACCTCGTAATTATTTTATACCTACCTCGGAGATACTATTACATGTAAAAATTTTTTTTTTGAATTTTTTTTAAAGGTCGCTACCAGGAATTGAAAATTGATAAATTTCGAAAAAAATTAATTGTTTGTATATTTTATTATCTAGTATAATTTTTACATATAAGGTAGGTATTATTATTTTAATTAGCTATGTTATAATTACATTCTACAAGTATTTACATTATTATAATATTAAAGTTGATTTTTTTCTGTTCGGATATTTTTGCCTAAACTGTTTTATTAGTAACAAAAGGAACTGTTTTTGTTCTTCATTTGTGGTGTGTAATTTGTTATATTCCTCCATCAAAGCCACTCCTCTCTCTGCAATATCGTTGACAACTCTCATGGACTGAACGATTGCTTTACTTTTTTCATAATCTTCGTCTTCATCCCAATAGAAGACATCTTTATTAAAAAACTGAGAAGAAATTCCTAATATGTTATAGAATTTGCGAGTGTCGTCGGTTACAAAATCTTCTAAGTTTTTTCTTAACACAATTATCTATATTATAGGGTAAATGGATATTTCCCACCCGACTGTTTTCGGTCTAGTAGGACCCCCCATTTTTTAGTTAATATTAATATTAATAATATTAGTCAGTAATTAACATATGTATAATATTAATAATATTATTAATAAAATAAATAAATTTATAATTTATAATAAAATCCTAATATTAATAAAATCTTAATATTAAAAAAATCCTAATATTAATAAAATCCTAATATTAAGAAAATATTAAGAAAATCCTAATATTAATAAAATCTAAATATTAAGAAAATCCTAATATTAATAAAATCCTAATATTAAGAAAATCTTAATATTAATAAAATCCTAATATTAAGAAAATATTAAGAAAATCTTAATTTTAATAAAATCCTAATATTAAGAAAATATTAAGAAAATCTTAATTTTAATAAAATCTTAATATAAATAAAATCCTAATATTAAAAAAATATTAGGATTTTCTAAATATTATGATTTTAATAAAATCCTAATATTAAGAAAATCCTAATATTAAGAAAATATTAAGAAAATCCTAATATTAAGAAAATACTAATATTAATAAAAACCTAATATTAATTAAATCCTAATATTAAGAAAATTTTAATATTAAGAAAATCATAATATTAATAAAATCCTAATATTAATAAAAATTTTTTTTATAATCTTCGTCTTCATCCCAATGGTCGACATCTTTATTAAAAAACTGAGAAGAAATTCCTAATATGTCAAAGAACTTGCGAGTGTTGTCGGTTACAAAATCTTCTAAGTTTTTTCTTAAAACAATATCGGGTTCCAAACTTATGCGTTTCACTGGGTGCTCCGTTCCTTAATTTTGCATAGCAACCACCATGTTTCTCTTTATTTCGGAAGAAACATTTTCGTCAAAAAAGGCGAATGCGATCAGTTCTTCTGATAAGTACCAAAGATGGCCAAGGAATTTCTTCATAGCTTTTTTAGAAATCATTACATTTACTTCTTCGTATTTCTTTAAATCTTTTAATAGTTGTAGATCATTTCTAGGTGAGTAAATCGCTGTAGCAGCTTGAAACCAATATTTTATGTATATTCTTACAGTAAAAATACAAATGTCACAAATTCCTACATATTCTTTTTTCGTCAGCTTAAATTGTCCTCTAAATAAATATATCTTTAAGGAATATATGGCTTTTGCAATCCATCGAGCACGATGAAGTCCACCAGGGGATCTAAAATATATACCTTTTTTAGGAACTCCCCCCAAGAAAATAATACATAGGTTCAATAATTCTTTATAATCATCTCTTGGTTGAAACTCCGCTAGTTCTACCTCTTTTTTTGAAGGTAATTTAGTTTCAATTAAATTTTGTGACATCTGACCGATCAACCATACTTCAGTCGTTTGTATCGTCGAAACCACTGTATTAATACTAGTTGCCATAATAGACGTGTTTAATAAACTATAGTAACTGCAAGATTAACGTTAAAAAAAATAAATTGAGCACAAAATAAGTATAAAAAGCTACAACAATTTCAAACATTAAACACGAATACGATGACAATGTAAACTGATTATGAATTTGTGACCAAGATGCCCGTAGTGAAATATGTTTCTTCCTATCTTTATGAGTCTATAGAAATGATCGATTATAATATTGTCCCCATATTATCGAAATAATGTGTTTCTCGTTATCTTTATAGGTCTATAGAAATTATCGACTATACCTATTTTTGGCGAAATTGTAGCATTATTTTATCTGCTGGTAGCGACCTTTAAAACTTAATTATTACACCTGAAACTTTTCCTACAGCTCATTTATATCATATAGAACAAATTGGCAAGGTGCCACAATTATATTTTAAAAGTTAAATTTTAAGCACCACCCTAATACAGTTTATATGAGAGAAGTAAAATGACAAGGAGTTAAAGGTCTTAGATTTATCCTACAAAAAATTTATCCATCATAAAAATCATAAAAATCACGTTGATAAGAAATATTAAAGTATTATACATTTTTTTTTTATTGTAAAAATGTTGTATTATAATATGTTTGAAGTGATTCAATACAGAACGTTTTTTTCTTACGAAAATAATATATATTTCTTCCATCCGTAATGATATATAATAAATTCCCTATAGAATTTACTTGTGATTGATCGTTCCATTTGTTAAAATTTTGATTTATGTATCTACCTATTCTTAATATCGAGTTTAATAGTACTTAATTATAATATGCTATTGAATGAAAAAAAAATCAAAAGTTGGATACTTGATTTAAAATAGTTGAGCTTCAAAACGAATTTATTAAATACGTTTTTAGATTTATTATCACATTGCTATAAGCTCTGTCGGTTGGACAAAAATTAAATAGGTATATTCATTTTAGTGAAAAATATTATTCCTCCACAACAGATTTAAGGTGACATTTGCGTGCGCCGCTGTCTTATTTTACACACAAGCACGCACAGTCTTCATAGAACTCTTCAAAAACGGTTGGTAACCAATCCAGAAATAGCAGCGCACTATTAATTGTCTTCTGTCCCTGGCCCAAACACGACATGGTAAAGTTGCTTTCAGAAATCTAATTTTGTGTTGTTACATTTGATATTTCGGCAAATTTACAAAAAATAAATCTAAGAAATTATCGAACTCAAGTGTAAGTTTAGTATCTATATAGGCACCTCGGGGTTAGGGTTTTATTGAAATTTTAATTTTAAAGCGAATTATGAGGTTTTCATATCTTTCATAGTATAGGAGGACGTGTATAATATTCTGTACCACGTCGTTTAATATAACAGGTCGAGTCACTCTAATATACTAAATATAGCTAACATTACAAAAGAAATTCGGCCGAACGCAAAATTGCTATCATTGTGGGTCAGGGAGAAAAAAAAATAGTGTACAGAAATGATTGTGTACATCGGAAAACTGTACAACAATTTTTTTTTGTTTCATAAGTACAAAAATTTACTGCGAAAATGAGAGGAGCTAGTTGAATGGTGGCTAAATGTGTCCTGAAATGGTGTCTGCGACATCCGTTTTCCTAACAGCTACAGGATCGACGATTGCAGGTGGATTTATTCAATTATATCCCATTCAATATTATAACAATAATACCACGGTTGACGTGATATTCCTAATTTCTACTGTAATTATAAGTACAATATGTGATATTCTTACTATATACCTACAGGGTGAAACAGATACAACTGACTTTTGGAATAACTTTTGTTCTAATCGATATTTAAATTTTTTTTTTATATGTATAATATGATTTATAGTCACTAATGCGCTACACATATTCAAACAATTATTTAATTTTTTAACACGGAAAATAAAAAAAAAAATTAAATTTGAATTAAATTTTTTTGGATATATTCAAAATAGCCAATTTGTGAATCTGATTATAAGAAAAATCTTGATAGGAAAAACATTTATTTAAGTCAAGTAGTTTATTTTTTAGAATTTTTTACAACATCAATATTATTTTGATTAAATAAATTTGGAATGAATAACTTTTTTCAAAATATTTTTTTTGCGCTGAAATGAGTATATTTCTTAAATTATTTACTAATCATATATAATTTTAACAACTTTTGTCATACGTTTAAGTAGCGTGATTTTTTTTTTTTCGTGAAGTCTTTCTGATACACCAGCTTGTATAGTGTTTTTAATAATGTGTGTTTGAAGTATGTAATAATATTATGTATAACTCGAAAAATATATTAATCGAATTAATGTGTACTGTCCTTGATATTCGAATTACCGAGACTGGACTGTATATTATTCTTCTTCGTACTACATAATAATTCGATTTCTGTATAAAAAAAAATGCGTTTTTTTCCATCGGAAATCACATTAATCTTCGATGTGATCCGCGGTGGTTAAGTACCTATATAACTTTACGATTATCCGTGTTGGGTGGAAAAATAAAGTGACTATTAATATTATATATATAGGTATACTGTACGCACAATAGGATAATATAATAATAATATCATTATGTTATTTATTAAATGTATCACCGTCGACGGAATGATTTAACGACGCGTTATATTTCAAAATATGACAATATATCAATGCATATAACTTTGCTGCTACGATTCGAATCGCTCGTAATATAGGTAGGTATACTGACTTAAAAGGGGGTGAATTATTATAATATTAGCCGACCGAAAACTTAAGTGGGTCGCGTGCCGGGACTATTATTTTCTAATAAAAGGGTGGAGTATTTCTCAATCCATAAACTTGTGTATTGTATTAACATGAAACGTTATAATAACAGTTTGGAAAAAAAAGTTTTATCCATAAAATATATTATAGGTTTAATATAATAACGTGTTTCATGGTTCTTTTTAATATTATAAGGTATTGATACTTTTTGATCGTGTGAAGGTGAACAGAATTTTTCTCGGTGTAGTATACTTTTGGAGTTCTTTACGTCGATTAATAAAAATATTACATGATAAATTATATTATAATTATTTTTTCGTTTGCAGAAATATAATTTTAGTACCTACATAGGTAGCATAGGTATTATATAATATTATATTGTTTGTAAATCATGACAAATAAGGAAAATATGACAGTAACAAATATAAACATAAACGCCAAGTTAGTTATTTGTATTTTGACCGATGTTCAAATTTTCTCCTTCTTTCATTTTGACATTTTCTCTTGAAAATCTATTGATGACTGCTGTGAATATGTATTTATTCGTGGATATTAATAACTACTATTCCATTTAGTCCGTCTTCCTACAAAATGATATGTCTTATGTGTTTATCTATTTTTTTATCGTCTTGGAGAAGTTTATCGGCTGTGTCTTATGCTATTTGGTTGCAATTTTGCAAAAATAGTTTGTTAAAATTTTGAAATTTAAGTAAAATACATCAAAATGTAGGTAGAGGCCACGATTGTAGTTTTGGAATTTAGTTTTTCTTTGTTGATCAGCATTACATATTCCAAAGTTTCAATTCAACTTTATCTCTATGCCATAGTTTGCTAATAAGTCACTAATATGCCGCATTGAATATCTCCATAATGTCATATTTTTTGTTCCTATCGTGGATCAATTCTTCTCGTGGTAAAATATCTTCAAACCTATATCATTAAATATTGGGTTTAATTCTGCAATATAAAGGTACTCATAAAATGATAAATCCAGGGATTGAAAATAGAAATTATGTACCACTCTTCAGGACCTTATGTTTTAATATTGCATCTCTTTGTTTGACAACCACACTCGAGGACTTTGTATTTCTACTCCAACTTTTGATGCTATTATTCAGATGCATTCGAGTTCTCTTCTTTTCTTTTAAATATCTGAATGAGACATATGCAGTGCCGGATTGAAACTTTTCGGCTCACTGAGATTTTAAATTTCTGTCGGTCCTCAACAAAGAATTGGACCAGTCGACAAAAATGTCGTACCTTATTATCCCTATTATAATTTGCACTACAATCAAAGTAAACCGAGAGAAAATATTGATTTTTTTATGATCACTTTTTTACTAGACGTGAATTAATTCATAGTTGTTTCACTTATTTACAAATTATCGGATACAGTTTATATTAAGTTACTCATGGTGTCGGGTTGCATGAAAAATGTATTAATTTAACGGTTCGATAAAATTTATGGACCAATTATGGGCCAATAAATCATGTTTAAACAGGGACCATTAGCTCACTATTGATTCGTTAAATGTTTAGTGAATGTTCACGCGACCCGGAATTAGTATACTAAAGCAAAGACGATTTTTTATTTTTCACTTTTTTATCTTATACTATGCTCAATGCTCATGATAAATAGCTATACCAATAAAGAGATATTAAAAACAGAAAAATAAGAGTTTAGAGATAGATATTTAATCTAACTTAAATCTCGGTCTATACTTAGCCGTGGACGGCTGTCGTAGACCTGGTCCGTTTTCACTGCTCGGTTGCCGAAAATCTGTTAAATTTTCATCCGGAATCGTGATATTTCCGAGAGACGTTTGCTCGGTTACAACAATTATACCCATCGGCCGTGGAGAAATCACAGGCAGGACGAAGTTTAATGATGGTTTTTTGGACGTCACTCGTAAGGATTTGGTCAATGCGTCTGAGAGAACAATTTTAGCAGATTTGACAATATTGTTACGTCGTTTTGTGGTTTTACCGGTCAGGGTTGATTTTTAGCATAAAAATGTTGACCTGCATAGCCATGGATGGGTCTTGTACCTATGTCTGGCACGTTTTCACTACAGAATTGCCGTAAATATGTTTTATTATTCCTGTTTTTCTTGGAACCATGAACAGTTTTTGTTGCATGACCGTAGATTGTACAAAATCACCCACCAAGTGCACTTCTAAAAAAATTTAGCAAGTGGGTGTCACTCTGCTGTACAGTAGTTTAGAAGTGAGTCTCTGTAATCGATTGTGTTAAATTTGAATTCAATGATATAAATATTATTGTATAAAAAAAAAATAAAAACGATTCTGAGCGAAGACGGTCAGTCAGCCTGTAATACTACTAAGTATTTATTTTGATGATATTATTGCGAATAAAGTAATTTATATAAAATCTATTTACGTGTAACCTTGTTTTTAATTTTCAATCCTTAGCTATAAAAGTTGAAAATTTTGTAAATTTTTAACTACAAAATAATTTTTAATTTTAAATTTGATAAATGTTGTCAAAATCCGAAATTTGAATGCTTACAAAAAATTTGTGCCTATGCATTTTTAATATTTTTCAACTGCTATAGTAACAATATATCAGGAACCTTGTATAACATTTTCACACTTTTTGACCCAATTAAATTTACCAATAAAGTGGTAAAAATGGTAAAATATAATCTAAAGTTAAATAAAAAATTATCTAATAATAAATAGTCTAATATAGGCAGCTGTACGCCAGGTAAGACAGGCACAGTTTACATGAAATTTGTATATGTATTTGACCTAATTATCGAATACATGATCTCGAAAGTTCTCCGAACATCTGAGATAATGTAATAGCATAATATTTTAATATACAGCGAAACCGTATATTATACCGAACTCCCATTTACGAAAACGTTCCGTTTGACGTAATATTTTTGAAAACTAAACCAAATCAGAATCAAATATATTTAATTATATTCAACGAATTTCTCTATTATAATATGATTTTTTTGTTGAAGTTTCACTGCATTTTGTATCTGATAGCAGCATCCTTCAGCACTTATAAGTGTATAGGGAATCGTATTAATAGGCATTAACTTGCACTAAGCCTTTTATTATTCTCTTATTTATTAGCTATAGTATTTTTTCGTAAACCGTAGAATAATATATCTGGTACCAGCAACAATACACGATATCGAGACCATAATAGAGAAGCTGATATTCACTATATACGTCCATCACCTATATAATATTATGTACTATAATATGTTTGAGCGTTATAAACTACCGCTACATTATAATATATTATAGTAACTAGTATTTACTATTAATACCGACGATTGTCTCATAAGAGCATTGGAATCCGATTTATTCTGGAGACCCGCAATGTCGTATTAACATCAAAGCGTTTTGTAATACCTATTTGGATATACTTATAAAGTATTATACGGTTATGCGGCCCTCGTGTTATTCGTAAGTAAATAATAATTAATAAGTAGGTAAACGCGGTTTATAGTATATCATCCGTCGTGATTTTGTATTTCAACTACTGCGTCGCGATCTAAACGAGTGCAATATTTACCTATATTTTATATTTAGCTATTATTATTAAACGACCGAAATAGTTATTAGTACAATTTGACGCGAATGCAATATATTCATTTACACAGTTAAGATTAATAAACTAGACTAATGAAAAAAATAATAACTGTGGATAATACTAACAACTATAATCTCATATGTGTAAAATGCAATTCTTAAAAATAATTTGTCATAATAACTGAATCACGGCTAGGCATAAAAGTTAAAATTAAGTTAAAACGTTAAGTTGATTGACACGTAATTTTTTTTCAAATTAACTTATAACTTAATACGTTACTTTTTTCAAGATTAACGTATTAACTTCAAGTTAATTTTATTTCAAAAGTATCTAAATTAAGTTGATTTTTGTCCGAAGAATAATACAAATTTTCGAATGGGTTTTTACTTTGATGTATCATTTTAAATTTCCCCAGTAATTTTCTTGAGCGTAAATAAAAACTATCTAACAAACCATATTATATGTATGGAATTTTTATTTTTGCAAATTAGCAAATTATAACTTTACACTTAGTTCAGTTACTTTTTTTTCAAAGTGAACTTTTAACTTAACGAGTGAACGAAAGAAAATACGAGTGACTCTTAACTCTTTAACGAGTTAAAAAAATCGTTAACTTACCCAGCCTTGATCTGAATAGACTCTAAAATCAATCAGGAATAGGAGAGAAAGAGCATCATGTGTCCAGCTAACGACTTTTACAAGAACTCCAAGTTATCTGTCACGCGTAAGTATATCTCCTAATGAGTTAGGTCCAAGTAGATTTGTTACAGGTAATCTTGCAGGGTACGTTAATTTTTTTTTTTTTATAGATACTGATGATAACAAACCCCTTTGAACTTCTCAAAATATGTCTGAAATGTATACCCAATATTGCTACCTATAGCGTAAACATTAAATAATTTAGTATACGCGAAAGTCAAATTTGTTTAGTATCAATAAATCTTAAGCATTTTTTTATGTACTTATAGAATATGGATTTAAATCTCATAACAATTTACCGCGCAACCATCCACTGCCCAAATTTTTGGCACAAAAACGCCGATAACTATATCATATAATATTTATATATTAAACTTTCAACGTATTTCACATTTATAAAGTCAACAAATACGTTAACACGATGATAGCCTTCCCACATTGTAATTTAGTCAATGTCAGGTGTTGTTTTAATTTATATAACAATATGTAGGTCGCAGGATAATAAACGATCATAATTAATATAAAATTATAACATTTCAAATAAATTTCGTTAAAACGTATGTGCAGTACAGTATAATATTATCGTGTTCATTATTTTTCACTCGGATTACCAAAAATAATCAACTCGAATTTGAGGTTACCGGCTGTTCTGGTTGTTCAAAATATTGGTCGTCGTCTACGAGTTCTAGAAAGATAAGTGCGCAGAACAATACTATATCCGTGTCAATGCGTCTCAAGCTGCTTTTACCGTCCGATCATTGAAAACAAGACGTTTGGCTTTTAATGACACTTGTATAGTAAGTCGTTTACTATGTACTATGTACATATAACATATAATCATAGGCTTGTTAACGGAACTAGCTGATCCTGTGCACTTCGTTGCCCGTTAAATGTACCAACTCTAAATGGCTCAAACTTTGTTAAATCCGTTATTTAATATTCGGTGTACGGTGTTCAAAATGTATCCTAATTCTTCTGTCACCTGGATTAAAGTTCTGATTCGCAGCAGTATATTACTATACCTGCGGTAGATCGCGGACCCAGTGCGGTTTTTTTTTTTTTTTTTTTTTATTAGAAATCAAAATAAATGGTTACAAACTAAACATTTTTAACAAACAGGTACAGTTTTGATTACCTACCTCCTGTAAGCTAATAGCTTGTGATGGAGGTAGGTAGTTATTACATTCATCAATAAAATAAAATAAATAATAAAATAATTAGGTTATTTCTTATAATATTACGTACATTGACTTATGAATATGAAAACTTTAAAAAATATAATATAATAATAGAGAAGAAAAGACAAAGTGATGTAAAGTTTAACACAAATAAATTAGTAATACATTTAGTTGATACACCATTATAGCAATCAAAATATACTGTTATATATATAAATAACATACAATTTAGCAATAATTTACAATAAAGAATAAAATTAATACACATTATTATTCAATTCTAAAAATATAAATATAAATTTTAATATATATAATTATTTTAATTTTATATAAATTTTGTTTGTTAAATTTAAGGTTTGTTCGTAAGTGTATGATTTAACTCTAAAATATCAAAGTTATACCAAGTTTATTTTGATATAATACGGTGGATTAATGTAATCAATTTATACATAATCCTAACCTAACCGTACTAAATTCCGACGAATAAAAAAACCAAATTCAACCCTATTTAAATTAGCCCATCTTCTTCCCAGAGATCTGCACACAAACATTAATTTATATACAATATAGTCTATAGCCGATCCTGCGCACTTTGTGGTCCGTAAAAAATGACAACTCTTAAACAAATTGTGATTGTTCAACTCCTTTTTGGTGTAACTCACTGCAGTAAGTGCACCTCAGCCACCCTGGTAGGCAATGTGTGAAAATTCGATTTGATGCATGCTTGTACCTGATCTGCCCGATTAACCAATATCAATCAATAATAAATAAATACTATTTCTATTAATTATTTCTCCTATAACCAATAGCGACCATCTATAAACAAATATTTCCATCGTAAATCTAAAAATCCCTGTTTGAGCACTTCTATTAATTGATCGTAGCGTGATGTTATACAGCCTATAGCCTTCCTCGATAATATAAATAATTTTTCAATTCGGACTAGTATAGCCCCTTTCAGCCACTTACAGCCCTTTTTTAGTATTACAATTTTTAACATTTGAATCGGTTCAGATGTTTCGGAGCCTATTCAATACAAACAATCAAATCTTTCCTCTTTATGATATTAGTATAGAAGTATAGATGATCGTACGCCTTTTTTTTTTAAATCAAAACTGTGTTTTGAAAAATAATTTTAATTTAAAATGAGCATCACAGGGCATAAAATACTATCAATAATTATGAAAATTAAAGATAAGAACTTTATCTAGGGCTTGACATATTTTTTTTTGCAAATTATTCAATTCTTAAAACTTTACACTTGTTTTATCTTGTGAAAAAAATGTAATGAGTTTCGTCCTAAAATCTATAATACTTATTTTACAAGTAAAAAAAAATTTTACCTGTCTACACCACAACTACCCCACTTGTAGGTTAGGTACATAAATATTGTTATTTATACAGTTTTTGTTGTTTTTTCACTAGTGTCATTCTCGGCCGATATTTGAATTATCCGACTGAATGTGTTTTTCCGATTTTGTTTTATAAGATATCACAATGACGCGACAACAAACGATATTAGAGACACACGGGACCTCTTGTAAATTACTTTGGAATAGTTAGTATATGTTTACATACATTACAAAGGTGTTTTAAAACTTTAACTTTTTCTAATTAATATATTATTATTACCACTATCAAACCCCTTAAAACTTCTTGCCTTGACATCCTCTCTTCACGGAGTTACGCATAGCTACAACAAACACTCATCACCGGATCCTCTTTCTCTGAAAAACGCAATCACTATTTATCTTATCCCGTCGATTTAATATAATTTATTCATTAAGAACAGTTCAGATTGACGCTTTCTATTTTTGGCATGTACAATGAATTCTTAGATTGCCATTTTATTTAGTGTTTCCGTGTAAAACATTTGTAATAGGTACCTATATAATAGCTGCGTAATATTACTACGGCTGAGTACAAACCGTAAGTACATACTTTTATTTATAATTTCCACCGTTATTTTTCCTCGTTCCTGTGGTGATTAAAAATAAATATTTCATTTTTTGGTAAATCTTGTGATACATTGATACCATAAATTATTATGCCCGACAATATTCTAAACAACGATTATTATAAGCCATATTATGCTAATCATGTAGTGTACGACGTGGTCGTAGTCATTTTAAACCTTTAATGAGATACCACATTCCTCTACAACTGTCCAATTTCCTCCGAAAAAAATAAAATTAAATGTTTTCCATTTACCTCCAATAAGAAATTAAGAATATAATAAATATATTTCTAGGTCATATTATAATAACAAAAAAAAAAACTAACCTTATTATAGTAAGTTATTAAAAGTTATATTTTTAGATTCTAATCGTAATAATGATGAATGTATTGTTTATACAATAATGTGTGTTTTTTATTGTCTGTTATTAACTTTTCGAGTAGTAAAAATGCTCCAATTTATGATTTCAGCATTTATTATTTCCTAATAGAAATGTGAAACTAGTTGGTATATTCGGTATGACAAAAATGTTGGTAAGAAAAAATTGCTAGTAGTTTTTGTTGTTGTCAAAAAAAAAATTTAAGAAAAATGGGAATTTTTACATAATACCAATTTTTAACAAAATAGATTTTATTTTTTTGGTGAAACTCAAAACTAATAACCATAGACAATTCAATTTTTCACCAAATAATTTGAATCTTTTTGAGCTATTTTTAGACATGAAAAAATTTCAAATTTAGTACATTTTTTAAAATTATTGTCGATAAAAAAAGCTTGAAAATGTTATGCAAGAATCCTCATGAGTTCATCAGTTCAAAAATATTGAAGATACATAATATGCATACTTATTTTTTCAGCGTGGTAGCCACTTGTCCACTTATTTTATAATTATATTATCTTTTTGTCAAATTATGTTTAATCCAAACAAAATAAATAGCTAAAAGGGCTAAACTGTTGGCTAAATAGTTCATAATTTGGAGGAAAATGGGGATACATTTCAGTTGAAAAAAATGTTTGGAGCAAAATGAACACACCCATAACTATACACTATATCAGCGGTCACCAAATGGCGGCCCGCGGGCCGGATACGGCCCTCGGACAAATTTTATCCGGCCCGCAGATAATGAAAAAAAGGGAAAAACCGACAATAATAAGTACATAATATTATTATATATAGTACATATTATGTATTTGTTTGATTTGTCACCCGACAGTAGCTGTTTTTAAAGTTTTCAATATTAAACGTTATTATGAGACTTTACACAAATCATTTGCCGAAAAATGTCCAGTAGTTTGTGAACTTCCTAAATCAAAAATTCAGAACTGGCATATAAAATATTAAGTGCACGAATCATATACGAATCATACAAATTCATGTAGTTAGTTGATAGCAAGAGTCGCAATTTTTCTCAAAATTTTGAACCAAATTTTCTGTTTACATTATAATTATTATATTATATTTGTATTTTATTTTATTTTAATTAATTTAATTGGGTAATTATAATTTTATTTCCACTAGGCCACTATCACTATGTTACTGTTGCAATATAATAAGTAATATGTTAAGAATATTTGCTTTGCATTTTTATGGCCCCCAAAAATGTTCAAAATTCCCAATGTGGCACTCCAAAAATATTAATTGGTGACCCCTGCACTATATAGTATAATAATATAATGTATATTTTGACAACGTGACAAAATATTGAAATATTTAATGGATCTAATTTTAATCGAAAATAACTTGGTTCAAATGTACAATATAGGCAGCTACATAATCTAAAAAGAAAATTAATTTAGTCAAACGATTCGGTATTTTATTTTTTTTGTTTTTGTATATTTTCAATCCAATGCGAAACCACGTGATCGTGTATGTATGAGTGTATATGTGTTAGGGTATATACATAATATATAGGTAGGTAATTTGATTGGTTTTAAGGGTTACGTGTTTTACACTAAAAACATTTAGGCGTAATGAAATAAATTCACAAAATGGTTTATACAGAATTACATTAGTGCAAGTAATATATTGGCAAGTATTTTACATTTCGTTTCAAAAAATTTAATTCAAAATGCTAATAAGAAAATAACTTTATATTAGGAGGGGCCAGCAAGTAAAAACTCGCGAGCCACCCCGTTTAATGAGATAATAATATATATATAAGAAATAACAAAAACAAAAAGTTCCTCAATTATTGCCGTCGAGAGTTTTGAGAAAAATACATTGCACGTCATAATTTCTCTTATAGGCATTGTTCTAGTTTAGATTCATTCAAATTGAATATAATGTGAAACGAGGTATTTTATTAATTTAAAAGTTCTTAAAAACGAAGAACAAGTCAGGCTGTGATACAGTTGAAATTACATTAATGATTTGTTTTTAGCAATAATTATAGTAGTGAACTGTTGCCCAATATGATCGTTGTAAAATTATTATTGATATTACTATGATTGATTAGAGACAAATGTTTTTAAAAATGTACGCAAATAAAATATACTAAGAATGAATCTATACGGGACATTATGCCCTATTGGGTAACATGCATGGTAGACGAGCATAAACAATTGACTTACTCTTCCAATATTGACAAAAGTTATTTTTTTGAATTCAATTTGAAACCTATACAGTATAATATATTATATAGTAAAAATATTTAATAGGAATAATTGTAAAATACACGATAAATAAATACAAACGTATTAAAATGTCAAGTACGATTGGATAAAACGACAATAGTATTGTCAGAACGACGTTCCTTTGATTTAATTTATTAATTCACTTTTACGAGAATTAATTACGAAACGTTAAAACGGGATGGCGGGAGGTGTGCTATATAGATAGTTTACCTATATTGTTAGATACAATATACTATTATTATTATTATTATTATTACGACGAATTGAATTATTTCGGATTTGACTGTAAATCAAATTGCTATGTGCATAAAGCGTAAAAAACGTCGAAAAAAACATTAAACGCTCGTTGGTGACGTTTAAAGAGCCCTTGAAACCAATACCAATTTACAGTTTAGAATTGTATTATCGTAGAAGTGGGTGTGAACATTTTAATTTTCGTACGGCAATTCAAAAATATGTTATAGTTGGGACCTTTGATCTCGCGACAAAATAAAAAGGAATTCGTTTGTAAAAAAATAAAACGTGGATTAATCGTTTGGTATTTTTCAAGTTGTGTTCGAAAAATGCGCAATAAACATATTAGGTACATAGTTACGACTTAAAGTGCAAACAGTATAAGTAGGTGACTACTGCAGCTTTTTAAGAAAACTAAATTTTGAAGTGTCGATTAAATTATTTTTGTAATCGATTAAAACCCCCATGGCCGCGTTGCTCACTATTTTGACTGGTGTAAAATAATTGTTCTCCTTGAATGTTCACTCACTTCCCTCTGCGCGTCGTTAAGTAGCGGACCGAATTCTTTCCTCTCTTCTTGGTGGCGCCAAAGACGGTCCTCATCTTCTTGCCAGCATTAATACTACTGTGCACCTTCATATTTCTCCAGAAGTCAATAGCACCCTTTCTTGTTCCATCTCATTCCACTTCCTGTGATGGCCATAATAGGTCATATGACCATCTAATTCATAGAACGCTTCATAACTTAATGTTTGTTTTTTCTTTTCGTGTTCCTATTTCCTCAATGTCATCAATTATAAATCGTATACAAATTGTTACTACCATATATGTTTATCGTGTATTATAGGTTAATTAAAATTTCCTTCTAAGTTCTAATATGTTAAAATAAAATAAATGAAATGATAAGAAACGTCATAATGTGCATTCCTAAAGGCAGTCGATCATATTTGTGCACCGGTCACACTTCATTATTTCGCTTATGATATTTGTTCAGCCGACTTTGAAGTGATAACTTTCCAAGGCGCAGCACAGTCATCAGCTTAGATGACCAGTGAATCGCATTTAATCCTCCTCCAAGGGACGGTTGTATGAAGGAATAAAAAGTTTAAAAAAATTACAGTTAGGTTTTTATAGTTTCAATGTATAATATTTGTTCACTGCAAGTGTCAGACACATTTTTCTATGTTAACTTTTAATTTTATATAATATCTACGTGCAACGGATTGAAGAAGGGCACGTGAGATAATATATTTAAATATAATAGTGTTTAGGAAATGCATATTTTATGATATATTATGGGTCCGGAGAGATCGAAAGAATGGCTAATGAAGTGTAATTTATATTATCAATATAAGGACAGACAGTAACTATATTGTATTTTTATCTAAAAACTACTGGTTCTACTTCGAAAAGCCTATCTCGATTTTCATTCTGTAAATATAGGTATTCTTCAAACTCTCCATAACGCACGCACTGTAAGGGAACGACCTATCCACATTTTTTTTTTTATCATCCTTTGCATGGTAATAAAATATGTGGTTTAAACAAAAACGTTAAGCTAAAATAATTAATCAACTAAAAATAATTTTAAAAAACGAGTTTCGGTCATTCCTTTGTAGGTCCTTTTTTTAATGGATAATTCAAATATTTTTTTGCAAAATGAAAATTGGAGTACCAAAATTTGACATAATATTATACTGATGGAATTTTATCAGAACTGTTCGTTTGAATTAAAAACAAAAATTTATATTTTTGCACAGTTGATGGTTATCATGACGTGGAAGCGAGCGCGTAAAATAATCCTCAGTTTGCGTTTACTTACTATATAATACCCGTTTAACCCTACATAAAAGATCATTTACGACCAGCGCAACGACATAATGACTGATGCCGAATACATTTAATAATATGAAGTGGGCTTTACAATGTTTCCTAGAATTTAATAGTCACGAAACCCGCTCCTGGCCTAACCTTAAGTCCGAAATGCATGATGTAGAGAAGATATAAGGAGATAAGGTGAAGCCTCGTATCTTTCAATGCTGCTATAACGCGATGATATTGATGCGCCAAAAACTCTGACAATTCGGTAGTTTGGATTTTCTCGCCAGAGTATGGGAGCGATTTTTATGATCGTTGTGTTGAAGATTTGTACTTAATTTTTATTTACATAATATGATAAAATATGTTGTTAAAAAGTCAATACCTAATCATAATTTTAATTTTAAACATAATATTTTAGATACAATTATAAATATTTAACATGAAATAAAGTGTTCGAAATTTCGAATCTTAATGACGTTACCTATTGACTATTATTATGTTGGATCATTATTATGATAAATCTTAAATGCAATGAAAAAAAATTATTTATTCTGTTCCTTATATGTAGTCACTATAATAGTTAATAAATAAACACAATCTAATTTAAAACCCATTATTTATAAGATTTATTCATAGATAAAATGGCAAATCGAGATAAATTATAATTTTTATATAATAATAAATAAGTCGTTTGTTCCTTTTATTAATGCTATAATAGTTTATAAAGGTTCATTATTTTGTAAAATTATATTTTTAGTACAAATAGGTTAACAATGTAAAATACCCTAAGCAAGGTTTTAGGTAACCAATCTCAAGAGGTTAGTAAAATAATAATTACGTCGGCTACACAGCAAAACCTCGTAAGTCACTTTTATCATATTGTTCAGGAGAAGCGAAAAACTGTGATACGTATTAATATTTGACAATTATAAACTGTTATAACTTTATACTGCTTTTATGAATACTCCACATTGTTGAAAGACAAAAAAATTAACATTTTAATATAATTGTGTAAATAATTTGACTTATGAGTTTTTGATTTTTAAAAAACTTGACTTACGAGTTCTTGTAATTAATTTATTTTACTTAGGAGGTTTTGATTTTAAGTAAATTTGACTTACGAGTTTTTGATTAAACATTAAAATCTTTTTATTTATAATAATTCATATAAATATTATTCAACATTATAATATAATATTATTAAAAATACAAATTGCATTAAATTATAAAAAAAGTAGAATCACATATTTTTCCTAACTCTCTTGCAGATCTACTTTCTGTAAATGAGAATTTACCCTTTTCATTTTTTTTCAGGCCTTTATAGTCTTTACCCTGCATTCTAAGTATTTTATTTTTATTTTTTAGCCATTCTAGTTCGTCACCTTCTTCATACTTCAGTTTTCTTTTCACCTTTACTACATTTTCTGTTGAACTACCATCATCAGTTTCTATTTCTAAAATTTAAATCATTATTTTAACTATAAATATTAAATAATAAAAAAACCCCTAACATGTTGTACCTTCAATTATAGTAAGTGAATCATCAATATTAACCATTTTATCACTCAACATTCCTACATTAGGATCAGTCTCAACTTCAAATGCCATATCAAAAAGATTAATTTGAGTAATACAGTCTTCATTATTTACAATATCAGTCTCCAGATCTAATGAGTTATATTATTAAATGTATACAATATTATGAGTAAAATAAAATGTAAAACATAAAAAAAACACCTAACATGTTTTACCTTCAATTACAGCTAGTGAATCATCAATGTTATTCATATCATCTCTAACAAAAACAATCACAGAATTCTGAGCACTAGTATCAGAATCTTCTGAATCACTAAAAGTGTTTAAAACTTTAAAAGTGATTGAATTCCACTGTCTGGTAACATTTTTAATACAATAATGTATTATAATTATTTCAAACGTTTAAAATAATAATATTATAATAACTCATAAGTCATAACCGTAGGTATGTAAATACTACCTATATGACTCATAATATAAGTATTAATTTGTTACCTATTGATACTGTTGTTACGAGTTTTTGTTTTTGTGTATTACCTTTTTAAAATAGCGGGAAAAAAATGATATTATGGTATCAAAATGTGCAGAAATGTACAGTGCATCCAATAAAAGAAAAAATAATTTTTTTTTTAAATTTCGACTTCCGAGGTTTTGCTGTGTAGCCGATTATATTAATAACGAGTTAAGAGTTGAGAGTACAATATGGAACTTTTAATATTATGTAAGAATTGATAAAAGGCAAAAATGTTAAGTACTTATTTTGTATTACTTTATATACATGCATAATAATGTATTCGCAACAAAAATAAAACAGACTTCCGGTGAATTGTGGTGCGACCAACAGGCACATACTAAAATATCGTAAAAACTGGCAACCAAAATATATACGCATCTCCTGATCTTCTCTATATCATGTTAAAATGTCAATCTGGTTAGGATGACAGACCCAGGATTTTTTAGGGGTATGATATAGGTAAATTTAAATACATTTTAGGAAAATTTTAGGAAAAAAAGTTTTAATGTATATAAATATTATATTATTATACTATATATAGTATATAATTCATAAGAGGATATATTTGGCGGATCGTTGCTCTAGCGGCAGTCCGAAATAGTTATTGTGTGACAATTTAATAACAGCTAAAATATAGAGTTGGGTCCTTAATGGGTACAGCAAATTAATAATTATGACTTAGATTAAAATTTAGATAATAATGAGTATTGTATATTATAATAATACAGGTACTATAACAAATTATAGTGTAGATTAGTATTTAGATAATAATCAATATTAATTTACTAATGCAGTTAAGTCATTTTATCAATACAAAATATAATACAGCGAAACTTCAATATTACAGCCTCATGAGCAACAAAAAATAAAAACGCGTTGAATGTAGAGAATTTCGATAAATAGAGTTAAATGAATTGGGTTCTAATTTGATTTGGATCTCAAAAATATTTCATTAAACAGAAAATTGTGTTAAATGGGAGTTCGCTATAAAGAAATTTCACTGTAAAAATATGCATATCAATATAATATCTAAAAACGACTAGGGAAGACTTCCTGAGCACAGGGCGCACTTTCTTGCGGGCGCAGATAAATTTATTTTAAGAAGAAAAAATTCCTATTTACATAAGTACCTATGTGGCTATGTTTGATATCATATTATAATGATGGAAACCGGAAATTGTAATCTATTCTGATTTCTAAACCTATTGAATTAATAACTATCACTTTAATTAATTAATAATATTTAAAATATATGCAATTATAAAATGTCACTTAGGGATTGCTGGAAAAAGTATGAAAAATGTATAAATGCATACAAAATTAAAAAACTATTAAACTAAAAAAAAAGCAGGGAGAGGTCCACTGATACCCGTTCGTAAGTGTACTTTAAAAAGCAAAAAAAATATAATATTATGCTTTAATGGAAACGGAATCTGCAGTCCCCATATATTAAATAATACAAACAAAAAGATTGAATATATACTAAAACACAAAATATAAAATATGATCAGAGGTCAGTTGGGACCTGCAGTTACCGGCAATATTATTTAAATGTACCTATAAATATATTATATATAACACTTATAATATACGGTAGGTATCCACAATAACATCGGATGAGGTTCAAGGCAGTGGCGCAAATAGACGGGGGGTTTCGGGGGGCTTAGCCCCCTCAAAATGACTCAAAACCCCCTAAAAAAAAAAAAAATTGTTTGGAACTTGAACCCCTCTTAACATTTTTCCTATTTACGCCACTGAAAAGGCGATGGAAAAAATGAATTTTAAAAAGGTTGAGCATGGGCCCGGCGTGCGCTACCGCCCTGCTCCAGATCATATTTTTGTAACAAGTGTTTTTGCTCTTTAATCATTCTGGGCAGATCTATGAACAGTCCGAGTGTGTACCTATGTTTTAAACGAATTTTTTTATAAAATTGTATTTTTACGCATCAACCAATGGTATAGTAGGTAGGTATTATATGAGATATTATATTATAATATAGAATATAATATATGATGCTCTCGTAAAACACTTTGGATAAGTTTTTTATACTTTATAAGTAGGTAGTTATAATAATATATATTTAAATATGAATATATACATTTTTCCTAACATTTTGTTGTCAAATTGGCCTACTATAACAAACTGCAGCTTAAAAATGGTTGCGCTGACATCCGATTTACGATAAGAGTTTTACATTTTGGTAATAATAATTCATAGGCAATTGTGTGTTCTGAACCACGTGGAGATCATCTGAACGTTTTATTTTTATGTAATTCCTTCGTCTAATCTCTCCGCGTATTATATGTTTGTAAGTTCTATTTTGTAATGCGATGCAATTTGTTCGACTTTGTATACATATACCATACTGCAGTATATAGTACGTGATGTTTTTCTTGGGTTTAGTAAAACGAGTTACCATATGGGTAAAAAAAAAAGATAATATTCTGATAAGCCACACGCAAGCAGCAACGGCCTGTGTGAATTGTATTTTTAAGGCGTTTTTCGAGATGGCGATGTTGAACCTTATATCGTTGCTCTTGATCTTCAATTTGACCTCGCAGTCCTCTTATCTTCCCGCAGGATTCGCTTTGGCTATATCCCTCTGGGCACTTATGAGTGACTCTTAGGCGCTTATATCCTGCGCGGGTCGTTTATCCTAAATGGCTTAAAAACAACTCGAAAGCTACGTTAATTTTACGTTCCTTCGGGTACTTATATACAATGGAACTATTTGAAAGATTTGATTTAAAAAATTATATTACGTAATAGTAATGTAATATTGTTTATGGGTACATTTTTCTGCAAAATTTTACAACGAAATGTTAACATTTTAATTATAATAATATATTATATACATTTTTGTAAACGATATTTCATCACACTTTACAACTCTAATTACAACGTCGCTGTAATTAAACTTGCGTTAAATACCTATATATAATATTAAAAGTTTACTTGAACTTACATATATTATTAAAACCATGTGATATTATAACAAAATGTGTCAACTGCAAGAAATCAACCGTCAGTTGTATACGTATGTAAAGTACCTATAATATACTGTTACGGTTTATAATATACAATAAACATTTATATCTAGATATTATATAGAAATATAGCGTGACGTAGGAACTCATATCAGTGATGCAACCTGTGGATTTTGAGGGTCCACAATATTCGCGATTCATGTGTGGAACGTTATGAAACGTTTTTGATAAAAGTATAGGTGGATCTTAGAATTATGAAATTACTTGTAATTTAATTAATAATATGAAGTCAAGACATTATATTTATTTACTATAGCCAAACGCTGAAACGCTTTATAAATAAAATTGTTATTGTTATATTATTATTATCTCTTATCTGTATCTATTATACTATTACAATTAGGTACCTTCCTATAACACACAAAAAATATATTCATATCAATGTAAAAATGTATCAATATTTTTAATATATAGTATTATACATATACTATTATCACGTATTCTATATAATAAAATATATTTTATTAATTTTGTTAGTACCTATATTATAACATAATGTTATATTTCGAGGTCAATTGGTTAGTGTTCAGGAATCTACATAATATATAACCCGGTTTGGTGCCTAAGTACGAATCACTGCTCTACTGCCGTTGCTATAATACCTACATCGACCCTGGATATATTACACAATATTATAGAACTGTTCGAAATACAATCGACTGTTTATATTACATAAAAATTGTTGGATAGGTTCAATGTAATTCTGTTTCATGTGTGCCGCTAAGATCACGGGCATAACAAAAATGAATTGATTAAAATTAACAGTAGTTGTTGACATTATAAATCCAAATAGTTCGGTTTATTTTCAGTCTTGGAATTTCTCCGTTTGGCACAGTAGTTATCATTTTCAGCACAGAAACAAAAAACCTTACCGTCCATTAACGATTCGGTTTTACGTGTACATAGTTAGTTTGACACACGTATCGGACTAACTCACCCACCTGCCAAAAAATATGGATTTTATTATTATATTAAATGGTGCTTCGACGACGAGGTACAACGTGTGACCCGCGAAATACGTTCTGAATGTACCGACGATCCAACCATCGATCTAAATAAAAATAAAAAAAACATACGTTAGTGTAAAATTCTCAAGTGTATAATAAGCATAATATAGTATTTGTCGACTGTACCGAGAAATAAAAAAATTTAGTGCTATTTCAAACAATAAATCTTCTCTTAAAACTGTATATAGTTTCATCCTTACGCATTGAAATAGTTATAAACTTTACGACTTTTACAGCACACCACCATTTACGACCATTTTCAATAAGTTCTTTACGCAAATATTTAAAACGTCGATAAAGAATTAGGAATTATTAGTTGACACAAAAAAATACACTATCACTGAAGACAGTTATTTGAATTCAGGGCCGCTCTTAGGGAGGATGGACAGGGGCCAAACCTCACGTTCAAAATATGGTTTTAAAAGTTATATTATTTTGAAGCATCATTTAAAATTTTTAATTTTCATAAAGAGATAAAGAGTTAGTTAGAAAGTCATATATAAATATATAATATTAAGGAATACATAAATAACTGTCAAGGTTGAGCATATGACAATGATGGAGCAATATTATGGTAAGGCCTGTAAGCTGTAACCAACTGGGTTCCAATAATATTTCCATAAAACCTTAGAGGCTTTTTTTGTTTTATGCACTACTCGTAGCCTTAATTCGCGTTTTAAGAGTCTGCAAGGTACATGGTATCGTCCATATACCAGCTAATATGCCTTTATATTGGTGTAATTCAAAGATCACTTTTACCATAAACGCTACATTCTGTTTCTAACGAAAGGTGCACTATTCTTCTGAATAAATTAACACGAAGAGTAAAAGAAAAGTGTGTATTTTAAAAACACACTTGTAAATATAGAAATGTTATTAGGTTTTGTATTTATTTTCACAGTGAACCTTGCAATTATTTTTGCACTGGGCTTAGAAAATAATTCTAAAATCGACCCGGTAGGAATATTATGTAGGTAACGATTATGGTAAGATCGTTACTATATTATATATTTACAGACAATGTTTTAAAAACCTATTTATTCATCAGTTATATAAAGTTATCAAAGTTACTACTTATGCGGTGTCATCTCCAGATTTAATTATTGACGATCGTGTAAGAAATTGCGTACAAAAGCCCATTTCGATCATAATACCTGTACACGCATAGGTACATATTGTTGTATTTACGATAGGTCGTAAATATACGTCGAGAGACTCTGAAGATTACTGTAGATTACGACGAAACTGTCCGAACCGAAATTAATTTTAAGTCCACCGGCGAAATCGTCGACGATGATTATCCTAAATACTAATACTTGGTATGCCACTGTTTAACATTCATTTTTTATTTCTTATCTTTGGGTAATTAATTTTAATAATAAATATGTAATATTCCTCCGAGGCAATAAAAAGGAAGTAGGTACGCGTAGACAACTATTCTTTCCGTTACTTAAGTTTTTTATTTATACACACAACAACAACGTTTAGCTCTAACTCGACTAACGTGGGTGTAATAATAAAAATTGTTTAAAAGTAAAAATAAAATTAACATTGTAAAAACATTTTGTATGTTAAACAGCTAATTAATTAAATAAATAAAAAAAAGGAAGTGAAAAAATGTTAGCCTTCGCCTCAGCGGCCCTACGCAACGAGCTGTTGTATAACTATATATAATAATATACCATGACTTACCAGTGCAGCGATCTGCAGTCTTATTCTAATCGCAAATAGCTTTTCGGGTAAAGAAAAACGTACAATGCACCAGCGTTTACTAAAAAAATTTCTATTGTTTTGTACAAAATAAAAAATACGAAACGCGCCTGAAGGGTTTACGTTGCGTTGCATACCTAATTACCTAGGTACCTATTATAAAAAATGTTCTAACAACGATAACCGTAATCGGTATAGTGTTTGTTAGATCGATTTAAATGTAGTGCAGGTATACAACGGCTATTGTCGTTGATATTCTGATATTAGTAATTTTATTTAGGGTAAATATGTATACCTACCTAATATAATAATACGCTTTTGCATTTTTTTAGTGTTTGGTAAAAAGAAAAAACCAGCTACCTACATTATTCCAAAATTTGTTTCATGACCTAATTATGGTTCTGTATGGCATTCTATACTCTATATATTTTAGAGTACCTATTGGTATTTGTATATGGTATGAGTGAGTATTTTAGAATTTGGTAAGTTTTTAAGGCATATTATCTTAGAATTTTTTTAATATAGTACTATAGAATGCTCTCTCTTACATCTGTTGTCTATATATTATTATGGATTAGATTAATTTTCTATTATTGCAAATATAATAACAAACTCTTCGAAATGATTTACACAGTTAATATAGGTAAAGACGTTGTTTCATAAAAAAGTTCAAACACAATTTTTCAGGATCAATTTGAAGCAAATACAACTTTTATTAATTCAAAAATTCAAACTATGAATTTTGAATGACTTATGATCTTACAACTTTAGAAAGCCAGACTATATTTTTACTAGCAAATTGAATTCAAACATTCGAAACTGCACGAAGGACGTGATATGTACCTAATAATAGTATTGAGATGTGGACATGTATTTATAAAAAATAAAGGTTTTCACTTTATGACCAATATTTTAAAATTTTTATAATTTACAATTATTTTTACATTATACTTTTCTACCTTAGTCGTATTATTGTATTGAAAACTCAGCGTACATATTATACCTATACAATGTTCTATGTATTTGGTCTAAAAACTAATAAAAAGCTAATAACAATAATAGTTGTAAAGAAAAACATTATCACAAATAATTGTAATATAATTAATGACATATACCATGAATAAAATCCTAAATTTGTTAGTTTTTCAAAATATGTATCTTGAATGTATTTTAAGAATTTGGACTCGAAAAAGTGCCAATAAAATTTACAAAAATATATTTATAATACGAATAATAAGCGATAAGGAACGTTTTAATTATACTTCGTTGTTTTCTAAAACGTGACCAACTTATTAAAATATTTGATTAAATAAGTTCTTGATTAAAATTAAGTACTAAGCTATATGGTACGTAATACAATAGTATATACAATAATGATATCCTTCGACTTAACTCGTTCAATATTCGTGGTTAAAATTAATTAATTGTACTATTGTACTTATAAGTCCCAATGTCCCGTCATTAAATGGTTAACAATGCGTATAAATTATTTTTCAATAACATAGTTTAAAACCAGCTCAGTAATATTAAGCTATATGGTTGTAGCGATTTGTTTTTAAACTTTAAGGTGACGTGCCTCCTCCCCTCAGCTGTATTTCTAAACAATTGCATACAGTTAAAAACAAAATTACAAAAAAAAAACATATTATAATATCGAAATTTTCTGAAATTTATGATTTCCCCCTCCCCCCTAACCATATCACTGGAGCCATCCGTGGTAATGACTGAATTGACACTATACTGCTGATTACTTACTCATACTAGTGGAAGAAATTGACGAAGATTGTCTATTTTCCATTACCATCATTTACCAAGATGCAATCATTAAAGCAGGGAAACAGTTCGTAGCTATACTACGATTACGCGTATCCGTATATTTTTTTTTTAATTTGTTACAAATTTAAATTTAAAATGTCTAAAAAAATCTGTAATTTTAATCCCAAATTAAAATTAAATCTCAAAAAGATAAAAAAAAGACTATGATATTCTGTGAAATGAGTTAGGGTTAACGGGATTTTATTTTTTGTACTGAGGAAAAAGTACAAAAAAATTTAAAAAGTCTCATTTTCTAACATGAAAACCTTAGCAGGGGTAGCGAACCTATGGAACGCGTGCCAAACGTTAATAAGAAGTGTAAAAATTATATCTAGAAAAAAATAATATTTGATATATCTAAACAATATACGTAAGTAGTTACTAATAATTACAAAATGTTAAAAGTTTGTAACTCGATTCCAGACATAATAATTAGGTATTGATTGTACTGAAAAACATTTTTCATTCCATACTTTCAATGTCTGTGTAAATATTATACACACTATACAGTGTAACTATAATACATACCTTGTGCCTAATTATGTTATCAATTGATGGACTTATATTTCAATTAATAAAATTGAAAATAGATACGCTCCCGATATTAAAGATTATCGATGATGAATAAACAAAAATCTAATTAAAAAATAACAAAGTAAGTGCTGAATAAGAAAGTTTATAAGAATTATAATACTCGCTATTTATAAATTACGGAGATAGTATAAAAATGTTTCCAAATAAGGAGTTCTCTTAACACCCTTCTCGTCCTTCCTCGATTAGCCCGAAAACAATGTTTATAGATAATATGAACATAACTGGCGCGTGAAGTTTTTTTTTAAAACTTTGATTACAATATTTTGGCGCGTTGCCCAAAAAAGGTGAGCCACCCTCGCTTTGCATAGGTTGATCGGTAGTATAAGTATAACTTTCTTCTCCACGACCATAAAATATTACTTCGGATGGTTTGAATTCTTTTTTCTTCAATTCTTCGACTATAATAACTGCCAGCAGTCCAGCGTAAAACGGAATGCCTCTCGTGTAGAATGGCCTGTAAAAATTCCCGAACTCATGGGAGGTGCTGGGGCTCTCGAAAAATCTATATAGAATATCAATACGGTAATATTGTTTTACTGAAGACGGATCAAATGTTACAATATTATTGGCATCACGTCACCATATTGATAGTAAATGTTCACTAAATGATAAATGTCTTTACACAATATGCTTCATAATATAAAAATACCTTTTTTCAATATGCCTAGAAATTATTGTTGACGTAAAGTTTAAAATATGGTCTGACCCGGTTTGACATAAATTCGGAAGCTATTTTATATTTTGAAGACA
Source organism: Metopolophium dirhodum (assembly GCF_019925205.1). Classification (NCBI taxonomy): domain Eukaryota; kingdom Metazoa; phylum Arthropoda; class Insecta; order Hemiptera; family Aphididae; genus Metopolophium; species Metopolophium dirhodum. The sequence continues at coordinate 34,283,296 of NC_083562.1, forward strand.
TTAAAATATTATATACTAAGCTTTTAAATTGTAATAAACGGTATAACATACTTCTCTTTTACACAATCTATAATTTTAGTTATGGTATAGCAGTCTGGGGCGGAATGAATGATATACATTTGACTAACTTGGAGGTTACAATACGCACATTAATTAAAATAATACTTAAGAAACTCGCTATGTCTTACCAACAAACAATTTATATGAAGAGTTTAATTTTCTTCAAAAGTAAAATATGTTAATTCATCTGTACCACAATATGAATATAATACACGTTTGAAAAATCTTAGTAATCTAAATGTTTTACAATTTAACGATTTGCAAAAATGAATACAATACAATATGTAAGTATTAATCTATCTTAGAAGTATCTACAGCTATTCGTTTTTGAATAACAACAAAATAGCATAATCGTTACATGAGAAATCGAGTGAATATCAAATGTAAAAATATGAATTTCAAACGCTCATAAAAATTTAATTTGTCTTTCTTGTAGATATTTTTTTTTTGGATAAAGGTAGACAAACTTATGGATAATCTTGTATTACATTTTCAAATCTTAGATTTAAAAAGAAACATTTTTATGAATCCTCAACTCAAAATAATTTGCTAATTTTCATGATTTTTCCGTATTTTGTCAAGATTTGAACTTTAAATGCTTATAAATAAAAACTGTGAGTAAGGATTTTTAATTTTTTTCATCTGCCTTTGAAACAATAACCTAGGAGCCTTGTATCAAATTGTCAAGCTTTTTTACCAAACAAATAAAGTTATATTTAATCATTTTTAAAATTTTTTTTATTTGTTGAGCAAAAGGGAAAAACAATCAATTATTTACAACATCAGTACTACAAATATTAGTATTATAGTACTATAAATTACCATAATAGATACTGTTATTTAATAGAAAGATTTAAGTTTAATAACTTCATATGAAACCCAAAACTTTACTATGCGATGTTTGGTGGGGGGGGGGGGGATAACTTGATGCGGGATGGGCCCTGCAATATGATTTTAGCTAACCTTGAAATGATTTGAAATCTGGTTTATCCTGTTTTCCTAGAGTATTCAATGGACCGTGGTCGAGGACCGCAAGACAACTATTTTTCACCAATAGGGCTAATATTTCAGTGATCTATGGTGAAGGGAAGAACACCTGTTGGACTGATATGTTAATATGTTAATTTATCGGAGGTCAGCCAACATCAGACTATGGTCCGCGGACTTGCACCAATATGGACCTCTGCCCCACGCGTATGATATTATAATATTTCTAACGATATTGTAATACGCTATAGGTATAATATACCGCTCACCTGGTAGTCGATTTCTATGAAGTTACTGATCACCAACACATTTTTCCACCAGTAGTTTTTACATTTCTGCGCCTCAGGCCACATTCTGGACGCCCAGAAGGGGCCATTGTACGGTACGGTATGAAATACATCGTAATAGGATCGTCGCTCCATAGGCTGGTAGAATCCTGTGAAATCATGCAAGGCATAAACCTTCTACGTCACAAATATGTTAATATCGCTGAACGTTTTATGTAGAACGACACGACAAAGTACGTATTCTACATTTTATTATGCTTAATTTGTCATTATTATTATTACTATGTATAGTAATAAATATTATTTATTTTAGCTCAGGTACTTGTAAAATATTATCATCGGTATCTGGATCCAACCGGACCCACGTTTGATTAGCTGTGGCTTGATCATGACTAGGGCTGGGATTTATATGTAATAAAAAACCAAAAATATGTACATATATATGTAATTAAAATTGCCAAAATATGTAGTATAAAATAAAAAATATGTAGTATAAAACAAAAATTTTGTACAAAGAAAAATTTAAAAAAATACAATAAATTGATGTTTAATCAATTGTAAGGGATAATTTTTTCTAAGAGTACTACGGTCTGGCATAGATTTACCTATGTTTTTTTCTAAAAATTCTTTGAAATGTGGATTATCTAATTTAGCAAGAGGTATATCTGCCTTAATCATTGCACGACATAATTCTATATTAAAACTACATTTACTTGAAGATGATGTAAGAAATTGCTGCTTTGATTGTACTTGTTTTTTTACTAATCGTTCTTTGTTAGATTTATGTTTTGATGTTGAGATATGTTGAGTTATCTGACATTTTTGAGTAGTTGAAACACTTATATCACACGCATTGCAGTAAAGTACATTATTATCACTCGAAAAAGTTTCGTTAGGAAAATCACGGATAACATTTGAAATTTTAGTTGAAATAGATCGAGCTACTTTAGGCATTATATTTACTAATTTATTATTATGTCTTTAGTTTTAAATTATAATTTATAACTCGAAATGCAAAGATGTTTTCACTACCACGCGAACACAAGAACTGATAGTCTGTTAGGTACTGTTGTAAATTCGTAAATATATTTTGTCAAATAATTGTATAACATAAAGTATAATCTAACATCATTAAGGTATGGTTATCGAACAGAAACAGATAAGATAAACTAAAATCAAGTTATTAATATTATTTATTTTAACCTACTTATTTCCTATATGCATTATACACTTACAATTTTCTGAATACCGTTATCGAAATACTATTATAATATTACTAAACCACTGAAATTGTCAAAATTTACGAAATATGTAAATAAAAACGAAAATTTTACAAAGTATGTAAAAATATGTATTTATGACGAAATATGTAAAAATATGTAAAATAAAATATGTCTTATTTTATTGCAAATCACGTGAAACGAATTTATCATTTGCAATAATTAATTTATCGTGTTTCACTAAAAATATGTATTTACATACAAATCCCAGCCCTAATCATGACGTAAACGAGAAAACCAGTTATGTAGAAAAAAGGGTCTACTATGCTCGTCAGTAAAATGTCAGGTCCTATTCTGTTATTCTGTAAATCTATGCCGCGACACGGCACGAATTAATTTTATATTTAAATCTGAATGACATTTCAGCTATATATATTGATATTATTTATTAATTATTATTAATAGGTAGGCGCTTCGTCATTTGTATAATATTGTATTATTTCAACCACAAAATAATTTTCAAGACTTTTGGGGCGTTGTACGAGCAAGTTTAATAAGAAAGCGAAATATAGTATATCATGTTATATACCTACTGCAGCGAGTATATTCTACTAAATAATATTGACATTTCGATTTAGAAAAATTATACTCTTAAGAGGATGTTAGCGCACTGTTCTCTCTGTCTATGGCCCACCCACGCGCAACATAACACAGACAAAACGTATTTCCGGAAAACATTTTTAGAACTACTCTAAGATCACACTGCAATAGTCACAAAAAAAAAGTATTTTACGCAAATGCGTTTGATCTATGCGTTGCTCGTGGGTCTGACGGAGCAAACTAATATTGCGCTGAAATCCTTTTAAAATGCATCATACTCGGCGGTGTTACCTACCACCTGCACCTATATAAGACTAGCGTGCGTTCTGCAGGAACACAACACTGCAAATTACCCTTTCATTGTTCATCGTGTACAATATAGGGACTCGTTGAATGGAATATGAATTTATGACCGAATAATATCATCACCATCGTCACTGATTTGAAACCATTAAAAACATTCAGGTCGTTGTTTTTGTCGTGTTTGATTAAGTTCGTGCCGTTATGAATAACCGAAAACCAATATATGTACTTTGGTAAGATATCATCCGAAAAGAGACGAAAACGCAGTAAAATATTTAAATATCGATTAAAACTTTAAAAGCAAGGCTGGGCCTGGGCGTAAACGAATCAAAAAGTTAAATATTTCGAATAACATTAACTTAGCTTTTTGCATTTAATTTGTACTAACTTAACCTTAAGAAAAGTTCTCATTGAATACATCCGACAAGTACACGCAAGTACATAATATAATATGTGCGATGTACAAACAAACGGTATCTTTTTATATTATAAATAATTAATGAAAAAAAAAAAAAACGTAAATAAATATATTAGATTATATAGCATTATAAAAATAATATCAGATTTTTAATTACTCACTTGTCTTTTCTATCGTTATAGTCGTTACTAAAATGTGGATTAATGTAGACATGCAACAGATTACCAGCAATAAGTACATCACGGAACTGAAACAAGGTTTTGGTGAGGTTTATAAACTATATTATCTACGTATTGGCAATTAAATAAAATCATGACGCACTCATACTAGGAAACTATATAGTTATAATAATAATATTATAAAATAAAAAAAAGGTGGGTAAGTGGATGTCGCTCTGTTGTACAGAAGGTTTCAAATAGGTCATTGTAATGGATGGCGTTAAATTTGAATTCAATGATATAATATCATTGTATAAGAAAAACGATTCTGAGCGAAAACGGTCAGTCAGCCTATGATATTACCAAGTATAATTGATGATATTATTGTGAATAAAATAATTTATATATAACCAATTTACGTGGAGCCTTGTTTTAAATTTTCAATCCTTAGGTATAAAAGTTGAACATTTTATAAATGTTTAACTACAAAATAATTATTAAATCTGAAATTTGAAAACTTGAATTTAAAATGCTTATAAAAAAAAATTGAGCCTATGTATTTTAAACATTTTTCAACTACTATTGTAACAATAAATCAGGAGCATCGCATTAAATTTTCACGCTTTTCTACCCAACAAATAAAATTTTATCCAAGCACTTTTACTGTCCTAAAAGGTGATGACAGACACGAAAAAAAAAAAAAACACACATCATTGTAAAATCAAAATATTCGTCGCTTCGCTCAGAATCTAAAACGACCACAATATTTATTATTTTTAATTATAGCATCAAAAGTCAAACGGTCATATCTTTGTTTAAAGAAACCATAATTTTATTTGAATTCCGTATTGTTCCATAGTTGTGGCATTCGCATGCTTGAGAAAACATTGATTATAATATAAGACGCAGAGAATATTATATTAGAGGATGTCATCGCGAACATTTTTAACGAGTTACGTTATAGGTAAAGGAAAATACTACAATTTTAAAACTAAAATTAATATAAACTATACTATTTCCAAGATATTTATGTGTGATCGCATATTCAGTAGGTATTATTGTTGGTTGTTGCGTAATTAGTAGCTATGAAATTACTAATTAGGTAAAAATTACTAAAAACATAATATTATGCTCAAATATCAGTCCAAAATGATTTTAAATCGAGTATGCCTAGGTATTACCCTTTAAGGCTTGACGTGCATATTTTTAGTTTTAACATCTGGAACAGTATAGATATTTACCTAAGATAAAAGTATTGTATTGATTCTTTGAAAATAAAACTGACAAACATTTTTTTTTTTTAAAAATGGATGTTTTGCAAAAAGAATAATATGTCGGTTAACTAGATAGTACAATTTCTTCCCGTCTTAAAATGTCAGAATAGGCAATTTTATATACTAAATCGTATTGACTTCCTTTTTAAACGGTTCTTCTAAGTTCTTGGTGATGCACATGGGGTGTACAAAAATGCAAGCGCTGACATCCTATTAATAATTTTGTGTATTGTTCAACGGTGATAACGGGTGATCAATTGATGCTATAATTGTGTCCTCCACACTCTACAGTAAAATATGTACATAAATAAATACAATACACATTTTGAAATAATTATTTTAAATCGTTCGCAAGTTTTCGCTTCGCTCATGTGTTACGACGATATTACTGCCCCTATACATACCTGGTGACATGATATCCTGTATCATATACGGGTACATATTCTTATCCGTGGAACACAACATGTGGTCGACTTTGACTTTGGGGTGTACACGGTGAGGTGAAAATATTATGATATCCTGCCCTTTCTGAAACGACGTTTCGAGATTCGAGGCGGTATCTAGATGGGACGTATTTTAACTAAATAAGAAAACGGTGTCTACGAGATTTAGGTTTAAAACGTGATTTGGATCGGATGAACTCGGTTATAACTTGTAATCAAGTTGTCAGGATTTTGTTAAAATAAACAAGCGTTTGCATTATATTATCTATTTTGGAATTTTTCACGGATTTCTCGCAAAGTTTATTCGAAAAATCCCCAACGTTACATAGATAATATAGATTGATCAATCTAAATAGATTGTTGCTGAAAATGCAATCTAATCAATACAATGACGATCGCATATTATAAACTACAATAATATTATGTGGCAGTAGCTTTTGGCTATAAGTCTTAAAAATGAAACATATCAAGCAGTAGTTATTACTATGAACCCACTCGGCACTTTTATGCTGCTAATAAAAATATTGGGTTAATGTGTTTCATAAAATATATAATATAATATATTACACAACTACACAAAATATAGATACTAAAAAACTAAATTTAACTTTTTATTCATTCGTATTACATAATTTATTATTATATTCTGACATATCCGCCGCCAACTTGTACATTCACTGATCGCAACTTCACCATAATACGCCACTGTTGTATTACTGTATTTCTATAATTATACAAGTGGAAGATAATAGATATTACATTGATAAAATAATAAAATAATTGTAATTAATTAAATAACAACAACATTTTATCTTAATTATCACATGTACTCAAGGCTGGGCATTAACGAGTTAATAAGTTAAAAGTTAAGTTATTTTTAACTCATTAACTTAACCTACTAGTTCGCTGTTTTAATTAACTTTAACTCAAATTTTTTGAACAACTTCATTGTGTTAGCTTAAAATCAACTTATATTATTTTAATATACACTATTAAGTTAATTTTGAATTTCCAAATATTATTTATATAAGTTATAAGTTCGTAGAATATATGAAATATTATTAAAAAAAAATGTATTTACAAAGAATTTGCTCATATTTCTATAAATAAAAACTATCTGTTAGTCTAGATTTAGCGGAAGTAATATTACAGAATAATTCTTCCTTTTCCAACAATATACCTACTTGATTATTTGTGAAACTCAATGTTCATCATACTATGCACCAAGAAAGCCAAAATCTAAATCTATCCACAGATTAGATGCTAAAGCTGACATGCGCATTCAATTGTCACATAGTATTAACCCAAGCTTTAAAATACCGGTGAATGAAAAAATTTATATAATTTTACACATTCAAATTTGTAAACGAGTAAAATACTTGATAAAATTATATTTTTTTGCAATCATTGAAAAATATTTTGTCTTATATATAAGCGTTATGAGTAAAAACCACTGGGGTACGACAGCTTTGAAATTTTTACATATATTTAAAAAAAGATATAGGTACTATATTATTATTTCAAGTCTCGAGTCCCGAGCTCGGTCGTTTATTATGTTATTAAATTAATATATAGATTTAGGGAACATACTTTTCACTGCCCAGTACGAGTTGTTTTTCAAATGTCTGACGTACATTTGAGTCTGGTTTTGACAGGTCGACGAACCGACGCCCTCCCGTATCCTAAAGTTCGTCAACGCTCGATAAAACACGTCGGCCACCCATTGGTCGGGCAAATAACGGTCGGTGGTCTGCACCAGAAGTCCGTCGTCGCCGGGTCGTGGGGCTGAAGACGACCCGTCGTCCACGTCGATATGAGAGACATTTCCGTGACGACTATCCGATGGGGTCGTGTGGTTCGCGAAAACTATGGACGGACAGACGAAAACTATAACCACCTGCAACGTCCGAAGCATATTGGTTTCTGAATGGTCCACGCGCCGATGCCGTTTCGCCAGCATAATATAATTTATAATTTATAAATATATATTATAATATAATTTATAATATTTAATAGCTGCATAACACATACCGCAACCAGTTTGCATACGACCTTTTAAAATCTCTTATTCCGTTAGTCACTTGCGCACAGAATATAGGTATCTATTATATTATTATAGAAGTAACCGTCCGATTGCGCACAAAACATTATAGGTACCTATATACGATATTATTATCAATCAACCTGAACTCGTTTGTGAAAAAATAATATATACTGTGCGCTTGTATTTTACAACTGGTACATATTGTTGTAATTTCCCTAGGTATTACCCAAAATTATTTACTCGGCAGTGTATACAATTCATATTTATAAAAATATTTTTACGTGCAATATAGTTTTTTTTTTTTTTTTAGATGATAAACTCACGTTGACTTCACACAATGTGGGAAACACTCCAAAATGTAAACCTACTCACATATTCACAATCTGCGGTAATTTATTATTAAAGAAATTCAGGTGGACTTTGAAAAATAAACATAAAACTCAATTTTAAATGTTTTTCCTCGGCATATAATAATTGTGCGTTGTAAATATTTTCATTTAGCTCAATTCTGGTTTAATCGACTACCATAAGTACCTAGCAGCTCATTATTACGGAAGTATAAAACTAATAATATTCTTAGATAAATTGCTTAAATAATTTTTCGGCTTTCCGCGTTTTCCACCTGAAGAAGTAGAGATTAACGTTTGTAAATTTAATAGATTTTGCGCTCCACTTGATGGATTATACTCTATTCTCTCTGTTGCGTTATTTCAGAATTTTGCGTTGAATGCAAACAATTACCAATGGTCACCATAAAATATGTTTCACATCAATAGGACACTCTTATAGTAAAGTACTATAAAGTATAGTAAGCTTAACCCGCAGATTACAAAATTATTAGATGTATTACAAGATTTTAATAATGAGTCGTTTCTTATTTAATAGCTACAACTGAAATTGTGTACCTACATAATGCAAAACATAATTAATATATTTTTTTTTATCAAATATAATATCTAGCTAAAGAGAATTTAAATTCAAAAAAGTAGGTCGGCGCATTTCGGTGGATGTTTGTTCATCGTCCCATTGGGCCTCGGACAGGATAGTGTAATTTTACTGTATTCAATTTGAATGCAATGATTGCATTCGATAAAAAACGATTCTGAGCGGACGAAGGAATCTTTTCTATTTAATTTTATTCGTTTCTATGGTGATAAACAAAGCGTTTTAAGAACAGCTTAAGAACGATTTATATAATTAGGTAATTTATATAATTATAACTAGGAAATATCATAAAAATGAAAAAGCTCATAAGTTGCTCCAATGTTTTTAAAATTTTACCATATCTAGGCAAGGCTAATGTAAGTAAACAACCCAAATTTCAAGTTGTTACGAATGTTTTTAACCGAATTACAACAAAAAAACTCCCAAAATTAAAATGTCTATAATTTTTCCGAACTTTAAACCGTAAGGAACAAAATCCAAAATACAGCAAAAATTATCTCTCGTCATTTTTCATTTGAAGCAATATTTCTGGTAGAAAACGTCGTCCGTAATTATTTAATATTATAAAATCGTGAAATCGTACGTTTTTTCTCCTTTAACCGCTTTTATTTCGAGTGACGTTTCGAAAATCGAAAAATGACCTCTCTAAAGTACCTACTCAAGAACATCATTTTTCAGAAAAGATGCTATACTTGATACTTTTGAGCAAGTTTAGAGGGATAACAAGTGTTTACAGAATAAAAAAGAAATTAACATCATTGTAAAACCATTGCATTCCCCGCTCCGCTCAGAATCTAAAATGACAACTTTTATTATAAATCTATACAACTATTAAAATATTTTTATCCGTGTTAAAAATCGTCAATCGATTTCGTAAAAAATTAAGAGCATCTTTATGACTTTATGATTCATATGCAAACACCATTACGTACGTCATGCAATTTATCTTAACCGAATCCTCTGATTATGTGTTTGCATCATATATTTTATATTATTAAACTTCAATCCACTGCTGTTAGCAGGAAAACTAAATTTTGAACAAACAAGAACAACATACGGAGCTCAAACCTTCCATTGGCATTTCAATAATTAAAATATGTATGTGTACAATCTGTTAAAATTCTGTTTAACAAGTTGTAAAAATGATTGCAAATAAGTTGTAAATTGTAATTATAGTAAATGTATGTGAAATAAGGCCGTCCCTGTTGCGTATAATATGGTGTAGTGCCTAATAATCAAAGATGAGTACTAACTAGTTTCAAAGTTAAAGTTAAGTTAAAAATTTACTTTTTAAAATAACTTTTTGTTTGTTTTAATTCATTACTCTCTAACTCAACGAGTTCAGTTCAATGAATAAAATAATTTAAACTAACCCGTTTAAACAAAAATTAAAACTACAAATATTTGTAGTTTTATTTTTTATTTTACAAAACCACGAAAATTTGTAAATTATTTTGAGTTATCAATTCGTAATAATTTTTTTTTTTTATATCTAAGATTTGAAAATTTCCCATAAGTTAATCTACTTGTAAATTGAAAATTCGCAAAATAATTTCTAGTTAAAAATGTATAAAATGTTTAGTTTTAAGAGGTAACTTATAAGTCCTAGTAACTCGTACTCTAACCAACAAATCTAAAAAAAATACATAATACAGTTTTTATTTATTTACGTTTGAAATTAAAATGTTGACTAAATTATTTAAACAAAGAATAACGATTTTAGTTATTTTGTTGTAATTTCAAAATATTATTTGTTGGCACTTGAATCTTTTGAAATATACAACTATATTTTATTTACACAATGAAATTTTAAAATGCAATGTTTTTGCCAAAAATAATTTTAAACTACTGTATAGTAGGTAGTGTAGTACTAATTCCTAATCGTAAAATAAATTACTTTTATAACAATAATATCACAAAATATACTTAGTAATATTATAGGCTGACCGAAGCTTGTTAAGAATCGTTTAACGTATGCAATGATTTTATATCATTGAATTCAAATTTATCACATCCTTTACAGCGACTTCTCTATAGACACCTAGAAGAAATTCGCTAGACTAAACCGGTGTGAAAAATAATGCACCGGGATAAACATATCATTTACATAATTCACTATCCCAGAGCGGGATAATGTGCGATAATTTTACACCGGTTTAGTATAGCGAATTTCTGGAATGTACAGGCGTAAAGCTGAGCGTTACCCACTCACCAGCTTTTTTTCCATGCGATTATTAATATTTTTCTAAATATTTATAATAATAGGTAGGTATACACTATGCATACCATAGTAGGTTACCCATCTAGGTATAATAAGTACCCATTTAGGTAATAAGTACCTAACCATCTAGAATAATATCAACATTTTTTTTTTAAAGTTATTTTCTATATTTTTTAAAAGAAAATTTGTATCAATAATATTATTTGATATTATTTTTATGAGCCTGAAAAACAAAGTCCTCATTTTCACGACACACTATTTGACGTTACATCGTCTACTAGTTATTACGGCACTAGCTATTAGGAGACTGCACAAACCTGTAAAGTAAATTATAACGACCAATTTTTGCGTATTTTGCTTATTCATAAATGCTTATAAACCTTTTTTAGCATTTTAGTGTATAAAAATGTATTGGTTTTACAATGTGTCTGTGTTTTTAGTTTTTTTTTTTTAGTTTTCTAGAAACAACTATATAGTGCTTCCAAAGTTTTATGTGACCCTATCAATCGATTGGAAATTCTATCTATAGTTGGTATATACCTCCGTTAAATAGGTCATCTTATCGTCTTCCTCTTGAGATTCCTTTCACGTAAAGAAAACATTTTGAAAAATTAGGACATTTAATCTAACTCAATCTTGTAATTTTCACCGATCAATATTTTATTAATGCGAGTGTAATAACATATTATTGGCAGGGGTGCGTAAAAACTCGAATCAAAAATATCAAACTAAACGTAGAATTTTGAATATTTGACGTTTATGTTGTTATAATTATTAAATACAGAATATTGACGATAATAATTTATGGAAAACCGGCACTCATGGGTCCACTAGACTTTTAATCAGGGCGTGCTTTTACCTGGTATGACGTGACGAAATAGTTTTAAATATTCTATGGTTCGAGGGATGAATAAATCATAAAAAAAAGTAATATTATATAATATATTAATAAGAATATTTTATTTATACATACGTACAAAATGATTTGCATTGTAAATCATTCAATATTTACAGTTAGTTGTTTACTTGGTGCCGACTGTTTTAAGAGTAATTTTTCCATCTATTTTTTATACGTTGAACGGGAACACATAGGTTTATGAGAGTTCCGGTCATAAACAAACAATAATAATACGTTAATTTGTACAATATAATATAACTAACAATACATAATGGGATGATATTATAATTATAGTGTAACGTGAAATGGAGAAATATAAAAGAGGTGTACTACCTATTAAAGCTGTCGCGTCGAGTAAATAATACCGCGACAGTTCATTATGACTATATTGCATTGTGTTTGTGTAATTATCCAATGGATATATTATTATAATCATTACGACGTAATCACTATTATATATTATAATTCATATTTCTCGTTGAATAATTGCTATTGTAATTCTGTGCTTAGCACTATCTATTGTTTCCGGACAATTCATCAATTTATTAATATATTATATTGCTCGTAACAAAAGTTTTCGATTTAATTTATAATCGCTGTCAATATATTAACGATCGAATAATTATTTTTAAATAATAACGATTTACAACGGCAATTTATATTATTTAACTATAATTCCTCGTGGTATAATGTTTCTAGTGTCTGCTATATTCGGAACGTGAGATGTATCGGCCAATTAATTCAATTGATGACTCAAACCAGTTACTAGATAAACTTTCACAGTGGTCTTTTAATTAACACTTCTAAGTGTAAATATGTCTCATTTAGCCGTCTAAGAAATACAACTATACTAACAATAGTCCCTTATAACATATAGGTCAACGATTTTGAATTACAAATTTCATCTACTGTAAGTGTCTAGTGATGTAGACGTTTTTATTATCCTCTGATCTCACATGTCATTGGCTTAGTATATATAGAAACTGTTCCAAATTGAAAAACATTAATTGTCTTAAGTTTAAGGTACTCATAATATATTGCTATCTTGTCACTTGTCAGGTCCATATTAGAATTTTCCTCAGTAATTTAGAAACAGAATTATCTAACTGACAAACTTTATAAAACTCAAAAACCTTTTTTAAGGATGATGGCATACAAATTAGGCTAAATGGACGTTCCCATACATACCTATATTGGCTGTAGAGTTTGGCTTAGAATCGCTAGTGTCAAGAAAGCTATATAATGACATAGGTTTTGTTCATAAATTAATAAACGGCAAACTCTCCTGCCAAGAATTTCTAATGAAGATAAACTTTAAAGTTCCGATTTTAAATTCTAGAAATAATCACCCTTTTTCAGTACCTCAATGCTCGACAAATTGAATTAAACACAATTCGGAGTATCGCCTTATGGATGCCTGTAATAATGGAGGACCTAACTCTGATTTTTTTTTTTGATTCACAACTCAAATTAAAAAAAACATGAAAATGAATGTGAAATTTAAACCCACATGATTAATATTGTATACTATAATTCTGTGGTAAAGATCCACTGCAAAATGTTAATTTTTCAGGACAAACGTTTTAAATTTTTTAAAAACTGATAAGTAAACAAAATATGTTAAATTTTAGTTTGCGGTTTTAGAGAAAATATGTTTTTTTTTCATTGGAAATTTACTATTATTTTAAGTAATATTATGCTCATAAAATTAGTTGTATACAATAATTGATTAATTAATAATTAAACAAAAAAAACATTATGCAGATATCAACTTTTGCCGTAAATATTTTCTTGCATAAACCATAATAATAACGCGTTGGTATAAATAATTGTATAATAAGTCAATGAACTTATAGTCTATACATATATAATTATACTTAATATTGGAAACCATTATGGCGTTATTAATCATACGATTGTATTTCGTCTGCAGATATTATAATAGGTACCTATTATGATTCATGATTCCTTTTTTAAACTCTAAATATTAATATTTAAGTTATAATTATTTTAAATTATATATTATACTAAGTTGTAATTGATATAGTAAATGTATATAGGTATATATGTAGTGTAAGTAGGTACCTATTCTAAAAATAATTAACAAAATGTAAAAATCACCTAAGATTCTTTAATTTGGGTGGGTATAATTAAAACTTTGAATAGTATAACAATAGTAATCACCAATATAATAATAATGCCATCAAATGCAATCAAAACATCTGAACCTATATATAAGTAGGTAGGTGTTATATTTACTCTAACTGTAGGATTATCTTATGTAAAAGTTTAAAACTAGTGAATCAATCACCTATATCGGCTTGGTAGGTACCTACTTCAAGTCAATGACACGGACTTTGGTTGCTCCTTTTCCACGATTTAGCCATTTAGGGAGTCTACGAAGAATATATAATGGAAATTAAATAATTAATTGGTTGAAAGCAGGACTGTAACCTTTATGATTTTATCGGTTTGGGTTTAGGTTTCGAATTTCAAAAACCCAAAATTTCGGTTTCGGTTTTTAAAAATATCAACGATTTCGGTTAATACTGGTTTTAACCCTTATTATTTGACTTTGGTTTAAATTTTATTTTTAACAATAAAGTACTATATAAAAAATTAACAAATTAAGGTATTTGTAATTAAGTGTAACTATTTCAGAATTTAGGTAATATTATAAAAAAAATAATAAACTAAAATGAATAAAAATTATTAATAAAAAAAAAAAAAAAAATAAGAATGAATTTTTGACACACTTGGGCGAGCCATGTTTCAGTTTGATATAATAATTTATAGCTTATATATAAAAATATATATTTAAACAATATATAACGGTAACAAAGACGGAAGAACATTTCAGTAGTAGGTAATAGGTATAGTCGAGTCGAAGTGTCGTACAGAGCATAGTATAGGGTAAAGAGTTAACGATACCCACATTAGGTTTAGGTAGGTATTTAGGTATTTAATATTATCACTGCGGGCATATTAGTATAGTAACAATTATAATTTATAATTTATATGACAACTTACTCTGAATTCTGAAACACTTATAAACTTCCAAATTGCTATTATTCTCAGAAATTCTACATCAGCTTTTGCGAATTGCGATTTGCGATTCAATAATAATATTGGTATCGATTACATGGAAATTAGAATTTCGACATTTAGTATTTCTTTTATCACAATTCTGTTGTACACATAATAATATTCTTATTTCTTAGCATTGATAAACTTTTTTATAGGGCACGATTTTGTAATTATTTTTTATTACTAATAAGTAATAACTAACTTATAACTTATTAGTTATTACTTACTTACACCATAGATAAAATATCTATTGGATTTTGGAACCGATAAGAACCTAAAAAAACCGTAAAAACCTCTACATCAAAATATAAGTTTCGGTTTCGGTTTCTAAAAAAATGTATTTAAGGATTCCAGTCCGGTTTCGGTCCCAAGATTTTCAAAGGATTTCGGTCCAAAACCGATCAATTTCGGTACGGTTCCAGTCCCTGGTTGAAAGATAATAATGATTTTATCATCCGCCTTTACATGACCGTTCGTTACTCCGGTGGTTAAAACTAAAATATACTGATTATATGCCTATCGATACCGATTACAATAACAAATTTGATGTAAAGTTTATTATCAAACACTATATTATCAATCGAACAGCTCAAAGCTATAAAACTCAACCATAAATCCATTTAGTCTCTGTTAATAACCAATAAATATTCATTATTTGTTACACATCGTTAGAATAATCGCACTCATTATTGTAAATTATTCCTGCACGTATATATTGTAAGTTGTGTAGATCTATGTATATAGGTATCTATATTATAATTAATATGAATATAATAATATGTAGTGGTCGGCATTATTTAGCCGTAGTTGAGGTTTATTTTAATTAATATTTTTCATTGAATTAACTATAGTAAAACTAAGTACACATAATATGTACGTATAGGTACTATATATACGTTATAATATGTGGTGTGGTAACGTTTAAAAAACGTAAACCTATTACATATTGTATAGGTTATTGGTATACCTAATATATAAATATTAAAAACTTGTCACACAGTATTATATGAAATATTTCACCTGTACATTGCAGGCCGTCCGAAACGTTATGACTTTGTATTCCATTGATAAAATATATTATTTTGTAAAAATATATTATGATTATTATTTAAATTGTATGAGTTAAATTAGTTTGTTTATTGTGCCCGATACTGCAGTCTAAATGCGTATTTTTCCTCTCGAATATATTGTTATATACATACAATAATATAATAATGAAGATATGGTTTTATATGAAAAAAAAAAATTCGAACGTCAATCAATAGTTTTAATTTATATGCTTTTAAACGTTTGTAATCACTACCTATATACTATGAATTTAGAAAAAAATCAAACATTTTATGCATCGTATAATATATACCTACGCTATAGGTATACGAGTAATAAATATAGTTATATATTATGCACTCTGTATGTATATAACAAGTGAATATATTTTAAGTATTAACAATCATGATACATATCTAGGCCAATGTGCATAATAATATTACATTTTAAAATGGATTAAAATAAAATATTTTAAATAATTGCCTTTACTATCGGTATTAATGCATAAATCAATAAATATAAAAATCTGCACAACATAATATAGCATAGTATAATCCGTTTTATTGAAAGTTGGACTTTTTAACTTGTTTATAATATAAAATCATAGGTCATTAGATACTATAGGTACAATGAAACTTTCATACAGCAAAGTTTCATTTAACAACATTTCCTGTTTAACGACATCTTTTTTGGAACCTAAACTGCAAGTTAGAACCAAATTTTAATCTATTTAATGCAATTCTCTATACTAAAAATTTTTTTTATGGCCATGAGACTTCAAACCTTTTAAAAACAGTTTTGTAATTTTAAATTTTATTATAAATTGTTTTGAGATTATGCCATTTTGATTTATCTATTTTTTTATTTTGAAAGTCGAATATATTAAATATTAAACCCTATCATTTTTTCAACGGGTAATATTATACACTAATATTACTCAAATACATAAAAAAATATATGATTCTACGTAAATGCGTTTTGTGTAGGTATATTATTAATAATATACTTAATAAGCCAATAAGAAAACATTTGGTAATTCAATTAAAATTATAAACATAAATATATAATATTGTTATTGTTCTTATTATTGTAATATTTATATTACCTATATAAAACGTATGAATTGTTTGGGTCAGGTTATAGGAACCACTTATGCATTTATATGATCTGTCCATCGGGATGCAATTATAGTCGGTACTACACCACTTTCGTATACTATAATATTTAGGGTACACCAGGAGACCAATCGTATATAGTTAGGAAGCGATTCGTTTAAAAAATATTATTGACTCTTTTCACTCTCTTCTTTAGGAGGCGAGTAGTTTATTCGCCTAAATTGAGCGCGTATATCATGACCAAACTAACCTAACCTGCAGGTAGTTGTTTTATTCGGGTTGATAACATCCACAGTCCAAATGAACGCAATTAAAACATGTTAGAACTAGTTTATATAATATTTTATAACCTATAATTTCCAGTATACATTTAAAATTTATTATATTATATGTATTTTTGAATGTTATGTAGGTACATGAGTATACCTGTCACCTACTGAGTTTAGTAAGTTAAGTTTAAATATTTCAACTATCGCATCAGATTATTTTGTTCATAAGAACTTACTAAGTCCGTGACGGAAGGGCAAAAAGTGATTTTTAATAACAACAGCAAAAAGTGTTTTATTGATGATCGGTATATTGCAGGGCGACATCGATTACTTAATAAGAATCAAATAAATAATACCTTATAATAATATGTAATAATAGTTATATTGAAAAATGTCGTTTATAGTATACACAGAAATGAGTGAAGACAATAACTATCAACTCATTATTTTTTCCTTTAAAAAACATACTTTTTTCGTCAATCTTACAACAAACTTCCCTTGGGGGAGGCTATAGAGAAACGTTCCTCGGCCCCCACACAAAAAAGACTTTAAGCAGAAAAACTTTTTGTTTATAAATATTAATTATTATTATAATTTATTAAATTTTAAGTATTCAATTAATAATTATTATTTACTTGTTTTTTATTGCTATGGCAATTATAAACACTGTACAATATTTTACAACTTTTTTATAATGTAATAGAGAGACAAATAAAAATTTTAATTTATTCTAATCTATAATAAAATACTATGACGTTATAAATAAATATTTATTTATATGCATAATATGTAAAATTATCAACTATCTATATTTAAACCTAACTCTATACAAATAGAGAATTTGAATTTGAATTTTGGGGTGGAAGGTGAATATTGTTTTTAGGTGGTGAATATTGAAGTGAATTACCTATACCAAATGTGATGACATATTTGCAAACGACTCGTGATGATAACTTCGCTGTCGGATGAATAATGAATATGCCTTCAACCCATTACTATAGTTGTTACCATAAATACAAAACTTTTGATTACATCTCTCAATTATTGATACCGTCCAGTTACTGTCGTACCTATATTTTTGGAAAAAAAAAATATTTCTATGATATGAACATGCGCATAAATCTGGTAAAGAGTCTTCATATCCGTTTCGTAGCGGGTGGAAAACTAATTTTCCGGTCATCACGTGTAGTTACACTCACGGCGTGCTTTATTTCTACGAATCGCCTCGTTACAAAATACAAATGGTGTGACTTTTTGGAGTGGCGCGATCCGCACACCCAACCGCGGAAATGCTCTGAGTGTACGTATTGGTCATTTAAATAAACAAAAAATTAATCGATTTTCAAAAAACAAAACTAAATTCATGTGTGGGTCATCCTACAGTCGTTGTTCTGCCCGTGTATAATATATATTATATGTATATAATATAATATTTTTATACTTAAATATATTTAAAAATGGATAAAATAACTAAAATGATAAATAATTTAGTATCTGTAACCAATGGAAATTCGGCGTTACACGTGCTAAAGAATAATTTGTATATGTAAATTATACCATATTTCTACTAATTACTTATAATAGTAATATAATTTATTGTAACCAATGGCAAGTGACAACGCTATAAATAAATAAAAAATATTCTTTTCTCGTGAACTGATAAGAAAAAATGCACGTGTGAGCTACCTTTTAGCTTCCTACCTTTAGGGGTTACAATAATAAACTATAAATACTCTCCTCGTCTATTGATATAACTTTTATTGAAAACGGTCTAGTAATTTTTGAGTCTATCAATTACATACAGCCCAACGTCCGTTTTTATAGTGAGAAACACTATTTATTTTGAAAAAAAATCAAGCGGACTGCTTAAATCATGGTACTATGGCAATAATAATAACGCAAATAAAATGTAGATGAACATAAATAATTACAGAAGTAAGTAAATACATAAGCAGATTATTATATAAGTAAACAATGTTGTTGAATTATGATATAATATAAAGACTTGTACAAAAAATTGCGTTGATTTTTCAATATAAATATGATATAATATACAACAAAAAATGAACAGTTTTGCATATTATCGATTTTATATACTATTATAAGTACTATCATTACAACTACTAAATTATAAGACGCAAGACCGTAAACGCAACTGAACAGGCGCTTAAAACATAATAATATATTCTACGCGGTATACTGTATACTAGGTATAATATTATATTGGTGTTCTCGTTACCTAACGTCCTAACCACACGGTCGAAATATACAAGATTATTGCATTTATATCCCTTCTCAATCAAATATTTGTCGATAAAAAATAAAAATTGCAGTGTAAAGGGAGCCAATAATAATCAAGACGTATATTATATGCACGGGATTTTGAATTTGTTAGCTTTTGTCAGTGTATTTTTGATGATAAGAATCAGATAATATAAATAATATTTGTGATATCCCTTTACGCAGCCATTTTGTTTCTGATGATAATAATCCTAGTCTATATGCAACAACCTGTATATTATTTCAACCACGCCTAATCATATTATTGTTAAGCTCGCGTAACGAACCCTGTACGGAGAGCATTTTCGTACATAATATTTTATTATTATTTTTATTATTATATTATGTATATACGCATCAGTCGCATCACGAGATTGCTGTCGAATAATAGTATAATAATATTACTATATTATTAGGTATTACGTGCCACGACGAAAAGACAACAATATACGGTCCGCAGCGATTTCGTGTGACGTTTTGGTGTGCGATGATAATAATAATAATAATAATAAATGATGTTATTACAACGATATTATTACGTACGATTTAATAGTGTTTGTTTTGTTTTCGCGCTCTCGATATATACATTTATGTATAGTATATCTGTGTGTGTGTGTATGTGTGTGTGTGGTTTGCGTTATATGTTCACAAATATCTATACGCCGACTGACGAGACTAATGAAAACTTCACCATTTCCCATCCGCCCATGTGTGTACGACAAAACAATCATATATATATACGCGTATCATGTGTACTATATAATATATATAATATTATAGAAATTTGACGAACGCGATATTTGCATAATATACTGCAGTTAAACAAAACTCGAACAAAGTTTTTTTTTATATATTATTATAATATTAAATTATATAATTTTGACACGAGCAAACCTGCACTTCGGTAATTACAAATTTTTAGAACGGAAACTACCCTGGAGCGAAACTAAAATATAATTTTTATTCAAATTCCTAGGATCGCACACACATTGGCAATTTACATTTACATAATATACATATTATTGTTGTTCGGAAAATATATACATATCATTATAATATAATATACATGAATTATTTTTTGAACGCAGAGAATTTCAGCGAAACGTATAATATATTATTGTAATACTAACAACCACAATGTAACGTGTATGGTACTATGGTGGGTATATATAAGACGTATATATATCACTATTTAGGTATACAGAGTGATTATTTAAACAGCAAATTCTCATTATCTGGAATTTTTTTTTTTTATATAATTCGAATTGGGTTATAATTATAGAAATAACTTATAATACATCAAAAGTTGAAAATTATTTTTGAAAAAAACCTAAATTTAACTTTTAGATTCTGAGCAAAGGGATGAATGTATTGATTTTATATTAATGTGTATATTTTTCTTATTTTTTATTTTTGTGTCTGTCATCACCTTTTAGGACAGTAAAAATGCTTGGATTTTCTTCAACAGTAACTTTTCTCATAGGAAAGTGAATCTAGTTGGTACTTTGAGGGGTCAAAAGTAAACGATTCCCAGTAGTTTTCAAAAGCGGCTTAAAAAACAAAAAAAAATTAAGGGAAAACGGGAATTTTTACGCAAAATCTGTTTTCGAGAAAATCGATTTTGGTTTTTGGTGTAACTCTAAAACAAATAACCGTAGGTACATGAAATTTTGACTGAATGTTTATATTAGCATTTTCTATACACGATAAAATTTTCCAAATATTTTGACTTATTTTGAGCTGATTGAGGACAATTTCAGTTTCCATTTTTTTTAGTTTTTTTTCTATAAATAACAATACAATTGTATTTGTTGGTTAAAAAAGCTTGAAAATTTTAAACAAGGCTCCAAGTAAATAGACCGTTTTCGCTCAGAATCGTTTTTCTTATACAATGATATTATATAATTGAATTCAAATTTAACACCATCCATTACAGTGACCCACTTGTAACCTACTTTACAGCAGAGCGACATCCACTTTCCCACCTTTTTTCTATCGTTATTTTAAGTTAAATTTTTTTGTATAATTCCATACATTTTTTGTTTAAAATACTTATAAGTAAAATATTATTTTGAGAATTCCAATGTATAAAAATCCAATTTTGAACCAATTTTTTATTAGTTATACCTATATAAAAGATACCTTTACCTGTTATAGGTAACTAACTTATACCTAAGCATTTAAAGTTTAAATGAGTCGGAATTGAGTGGCATGCAGGATTACCACTCAAAATATTAAACCACTTCTCTCCTAATCTTCTAAACTGTTTACACTTTTAACTAATTAACTTACATTACTGATCGATTCTAATTTGAATTTTTCGGAAAAATGAAATGTCATATAGGTATTCTATACAGTATTAGGATGATTATTTTACGAACGACCCGTCGATTACCATCAACTTTGAAGAGTATCGAAATTTGTTGTTATTAAAATTAATTCGTCATTTCATTTTTGAAAAAAAATTAAGATTTAAAATAGTTATGTAGGTAACTACTTTTAGTTTCTACAACTATTTTGCCCGCATTACGAGTCTGTGAAAACCTACAATATAATCTTTTGGATTTTTAAATATATCTATCTTTAGGAATCTATGTTTTGAATTTCATGATCCGGAGCAGTGTACTTTTACAAGAAAATCTCCCTCGATTTATCATTATTTGTACCTACATGACGGATCAAACGCGGTCATTAATCGCTACCCATCCAAGTATCTAACCCATTATATGCGTATAATATTATGCTATTCATATAGTTCATACAATATGGTTATTAAATATAGGTATCCTTGGTGGTTGTTCGTCTAGCACTTTATATAGTTTGTACCTGCCACGCCGTGTATAGATAATATACTGCAGCAGTGAACGCCAGAAAACGTTCCATCAAGTGTAATGTATATTCAACTTGTAAATCATTTATTTATTTATTTAGAACAACAATTTTTTTTGAAAGAAGTGTTAGCATTTAGCAATCGACAATATATTAAGAAAAAAAAAAGTGAGTCGATTCGATTGTCCCGTAATTTCAACATTGATTTATAAGTTAGAATTTTAAAATTTCGAAAATCATTACTCAAAATAAATTGTATACATACGCGTGAAGTTAAATTCTATAATATCATAATAATGCAGTTCAGACGTGCAGTGAATATTAATCAATTGTAGTTACCTATAATGGTCACGACTTACGACGATGGTAGATGTTACAGTAATTTATCATCAAACCTGCTATGGCAGATCTATCTGTAATAATTAATGGTATTCTGACAAATCCTTGAGAAATCCTGCAATGCAAGGAATAATCTATATACGTAGTAGTAGTTTATATATTGTGAATTAATGGAAGAAATAATATAATATGACAAAGGTATTAGAACAATTTTAAAGCATGTAAGGAATATTAAAAATCAGGAAACTGCAGTTGATAAACTTCCAAAAGCAAGAACGTGTTCTAGAAACTAATCGTACCAGCTATAGGTATTATGAAAGCAATGAAATTATTAAAACAAGTCACAAACACAAACAGCGAAGTCAGACACAAAAAAAATCAAAAAAATTAAAACAACCTACATGATTGTAAAATCATTACATTTAGAATATAAAGTGTACAAGTTTTAAAATTTTTTTTTCATGATGATTTTAAAGAATTACGTAAAAAAAAAATTTCTTGAAACATAAAATCGGTATAGGTATAGTCAAAGAAATATTGAGTTTCTTATAACGATATAGGTACGTGGTCAAAATAACAGAGTCACACTGTACCTACCTATAAGTACATATTGTGATACAGAAATAATAACTGTCATCATCGACTATGTAATAGGTAAATTTTGTTCTATTCAATTTTTTAAATTTTTATCAGGATAGTATATTAAATTTGACAGTTCTTTGTGTTACACCCGGAACGTTTCACTTCCAAACACGGGTCGTTGCACAGACAGACTTGTGGGGGTAAGTCCTACTAAGTCGAATCGTTTATTGTTATTATTATTGTTGTTGTTGTTGTTGTTGATGATGATGATGTCACATGTGAAGGTTGTATTACTACATTTTATGGAACGAGCTCCGTATAATAAAATATGATCAGAGTACTACGTCAACTGGACCCGTAAAATTGTTATTGCGAGTTTATTATTCGGTATAACACATTTCATGATTACCCGCAACGGACAAAAGCAGTATACCGCGGTTGACATCACTGGTAATTACCGAGTACCTATCTCAAAATTATTTGATTATCTTATTATGTCTTTTACGATTGTTTCATCAAAATTACACCTTAAAAATCATTACCTATAATGCGTTGTCCGTTGCACTTTAATAAATAAAATAATTACTTATTCGGTGTGTGAGAAAGCTTTGGCTAGATGAAATAGACGAAATATTTATCTTCAATTTTATTATATTGCTTATAATATAGTACTTATATGTAATGAGATATCGTAAAAAATTAACGAAAACAACACATATATAAATATTTTATACAATAATTACTAACAGTATACAACTCTTTTATATGTACATAAATATTTTACTATACAAATTACCTATACATGGTATCTCAACACGTGTTCATCCTCCTTAATAATATACATAATATATACTCGATACTCGAATTATACTCGAGGGGATTATTAATTAGATACATTTTGAATAGGAACTTCGACAATTATAGTTCTACCTTATAATAATATTATATTTAATAAGTAAATATTATTAATGCTACAATATAAGACATAATATTTTAACAGTTGATACGAAAACAAGAGATTAAATTTGTATCCAGATTAGGCGGACAGAGTTAAGTTTTATAATATATTTTGTTATAATAATGTGAATATTACTCTGTGGCATGTGCTTGATTATATTGATATGATTTTCCGAAATCGTATACACGCGTAACTATGTAAGAAAAATATTAGATATTGAATAAAAATCGTAGGGGACATACCTAACGTAGGTAGTAGGTGTATTGAGATACCGTGTGTGTATTATGTTAGAAAATAATATTGTATTACAAGTCTGTACAACAGTTCAAAACGGTCAACGGAGTGATCCAAAAATAAATTGATACGCGTTTACTACAGACGTGAGGTATTTTTTTGTTCCGTTTCTTCGGCCGCTTTGTTTCCGAAGTCCGTCCTATTTGGCGTCATCGCAGAGCCATCGTGTTCATGTTTCCTGCAAAATGGTATTAAAAAGTAAAAACCAATAACCATAGTATAAGGAATAATAATATGAAGACGTAAATAAGCATTCAATAATAAGAGTGCGCATACAATTTTTTAAGGGACAATGTATAGTTTATATATTATGCAACTAACAGTAAACTCAGGCTAACGTCACCTGACGTATAATATTACATCTCAATAATTGTATAAATATATGAACACTGCTGAAGTGGTTGTTCGCACTACATTGGTTTTGTTGTTTTTTTTGATTTTCAATCGAGTTATAAGAATTTGTATTTTGTTTATTTTACGTATTAGGTAGATAGGTCCCATAACTCACTTGAAAATTTAAACATAGTAAATGAAAACTAATAATTGTACAAACACCAATAATATTCATATCTTTAAGTTTTATTATAAGTCAATTATTCTTTCTAATACCTATTATATCTAAAAACACAAAATATTTGTTGAATTGTAAGTTTGTAAGACGGGCACAACACGAGTGTTGGGGCACCTTCAATCTAAATAATATTATAATTTATAGAAACTCACTTTCCGAATAATAGTTTTTTGATCAACAGCCCTGACGGTGCTTCGATGAGCAAATACAGCATAGTACCCACCATGTATGTTCTAAATGCTCCGAAAATCCATCCATCAATCTGAAACGTCACATAATCGTCTTATAAAAATACAATCTATTGTAAATTATATATTTCAAATTTTTAAACGTGGTCAATTCGATGAAAAATAATTGACTTGAGTTATTATTAGTTAAACAATTTTACGTTATAGTATATAAATTGGTAATATCTGTAAGCAATATTATATATATATTCTTTTTGAAACTATTGCTTCTTATGGGACGCCTGGGAGCTGCAGGCAGGGCCACTGGGGGTCAACGAAAAAAAATTAGAGAGCATAGACCTTTTACTAATAGACTGGCCTAATAGACTGGTTCACGTTTCCACCGAGTCAAGGTATAGTTGGCGCTTTTCGGTTACTGCGAGTTCTCTGATACGGTACAAAATATAAGATATATTCTATATAATTGTATTAAACGGGCCATGTCGGCTCGCAACTAACTGTAGAAGTGGTTAGACAAGTATAAAAATATGTTTGCGACTAGGTACTACATTTTTAATCAATGAATACTTATAATAAATATTATTTACTACTCATTTAACTCAAAGTACCTATATACTCTGTATTATTTTATCACTTACAATAGTAGGAGTATTATATTTGTGTTTGCATAGGTACACGTGTTTCAGCTTTTAACCGAATATTTTACTTTGCCGCTTCAAAGACGCGTACCTACTTGCAGTTATTTTTTATTTTCAAGATTTCAAGATTGTTAACGTTATAGTAGCCTCTAATCCCATTCGAAAATATCATATTATATCGTTATTTGCGTTTTAATACTGTCTGTCAAATAAACCCCATCAATTCAAACTTCAAACTCTTAAAGCGATATTAAAACCATGGTTAGTGTAAATATTTACTTACCAACAAATATGACGAAGGGGTTACGGACGTTCTTTGTTTACTTTCTAT
Organism: Metopolophium dirhodum; assembly: GCF_019925205.1. Classification (NCBI taxonomy): domain Eukaryota; kingdom Metazoa; phylum Arthropoda; class Insecta; order Hemiptera; family Aphididae; genus Metopolophium; species Metopolophium dirhodum. Next base: position 34,309,682 of record NC_083562.1, read on the forward strand.
CATCATCATGACGGTGATGTTGACAAGATAAACTGTATAGGATAATCTACCTAGTGGCACTGTTAATCTGTTGTTGAGCAATTTTTCTATTGGACCTATATAAACACAGAGCAAATTTTAATCATACATTTTTAAGTTTTGGATACCATTTAATTATAATATGTCATAATATTTTTTACACCTGATATAATATATATGGCTCGATAGTCGATACCTGCATTCGGCGGTCGATATTTTTTATAATATATAATATTATCTATGTATTTACACCTGATATTATGTCACGTATTTTACCTTTTTACCTGAAAAAATGCGCACCAACCCTATCATTTTAAATTCAACTTTTTTTCTGAAATACAGGATTGTTTTTACAACATTTCTTATTTTCCTTTTTTAAATTTTTATTCCATTTTTTACACACATTATAATAAGTTACATAATAATATGTCTTAAATAATATTATAATGAATAGTTTTTTTTTTTTTAAATGAATAAATCATACATAGGAAAATATAAAGATAAAAGTGCACAATTACGTGGTACACCACGAATTTTTCAACCGATTAAAAATAATGTTACCTACATGTGACTTTAATGGAAAAAAACACTCGGAAGACTTAATTTTCTGTCTCACTTATATCGCAACGGGTAACGGCCCTACTCATTCCATCTCAATCTATTAATATGGTAATAATTGCAAATCGACATTTTAAATCCGCCACCCTATAAGCGACCACCAGCTGTTACCAGCCCCTATAAGTCTAAAGCTGCGGGTGGGAACTGCTATAGGTAGGTACTTGCCCTGTACACCAATATTTATAATCAAATGGAAGTGAGTAATTTACGAATAAATTTGTTGTTGTCCTCACGGTTGGCATAACTCTCGAGTAACTATATATTATTCAAGACTCAAGTGCGTTAGTCAGGCCGCGCTCCTATTCAATTTGTGGCATACTGCGCATTTACCGACAAGCCTCGGAAAACGCAACAAGTGCGGACAATAATATCAATGTGTACCTACGTTGTATTCTAACGAGTTTCAGTTTTATTAAAAAAATAAATAAATAAATCCCGGTTGCCGCGACTTACCGAAACCGGTGGTGAAATGACACACCGTCAACCAGAACAGTATGACGGCCCACGTACAGTGGCTGAAAGCTGCGTACACCGACTGTTCGAGTGCGTCGTATGGTCTGAACACGTCGTGGAACCGTGCACCGTACAGCTGGGCCCAAATGCAAACGGCGCTGACCATCAAAGTCCCGACGTAGACGACGGACTGTGAAGTAATATTATGAAAACATGTTAATCTCAAGCGATGAAAAAGAAACTCTACGCGATTAACCGCCGACGATTAAAATGTCTGCAAAGATTTTACCTACGTATAACTAGGTATACTAGGTACCTGAGCACTAAAAATTCATACATTTCAAACATATTATATAATATAGGTAGGCACGTATTGTTTTATTGAATTTACAATGATTGGGTGTGATCAAATAACGGTTTTAAATATGTATCTTTTATAGGTAATTATTAATTAAACAGTGTCTTGGCTCGGCGCGGTGGTTGCAATAATCAGATCACGCAACGTGATTGAGAGTAAGCACCGCCCGCTGCCACTAGTTCTTCCCGGATGGGTCACCACCACCCGGGTAATTAGTGGCAAAAACCTTGCCACACATACATGTGTTGCCAATCAACCATATACCAACCGTAATAGCTATAATATAACCATAGTTGCAGCTACGGCTCAAGTCCAAAAAAAAAAAAAAATAAAAATATATTGATGAAATAAAATCTTAAGCAAATTTCATCATGAACAATGATTGGTTATTTAGGTTACTCGCTTGTTGTTTTTTCCTTAGCAAATTGTTTAATACCTATATTTAAACCTCAATAAAATATAAGAAAACATATAAGGTATTATTAATCCATCAGTATTGATAAATTCAATAAAATATAGTGTAAAGTATAGGTATGATTATACAAATTTGAAAGTGTTATGTTGTACTTAGCTAATGCACTTAATATAATTTATAAAATGTAATTGTTGGTTAATCGTGAACAGTATTTTTACTGATATCATTTAAATCGCTATCATTATGAGTTATGACTATTATTGGTTAAAAATCTTAACGCAACTGCGACACTACAAAATAATATTATATACACGTTATTACCGTGGAAAACTTAATTTCTCGTTTTTTCAGCTCTTCCACCACGATTCCGGCAAGTATTCCGGCGAAGAAAGGTGTACCCCGATAGAAAAACGGTCGGTAGTAATTTCTGAACTCCATTGAATTGCTTGGATTCTCCAAGAACCTGTAGACGAGTTATGTGAAAAAAAAACACATAATATATAATATTATTGTACTATATACAGAGTGATTCACCAAGCATGTTCATTCGCATATTTCCGTTTAATAATTAATTTTAATTCTGATTTTTGGAATTTTTAAATATATTAAAATACTATATTTTCAAATTCTTGAGGTTTTTTGTACTACTTAAAGAGAGGACACCGTGGACTGTGGCAATACAAACTTCGTTTTTTTTTTTTTATAAGAACTATTATTTTATTTTATTGTAAATTATTTAGTGAATAATTTTTTTGATAATTTTTATGTAAGTACGTAATTAAAAATTTGAAGGGGGTTTCTCAGTAGTTAATAATAATATTATGTAGGTACTTACGAATACATTACACGAACTATTCCGTAAGCTTGGTTGATGTAGGTTGTAACGAACGATATCGCCAAAGACGCACACAAGAGCATGACAACTAGGTATATTCCAATTTTTCGGCGTTTGACGCACACGTAAACCACAGTGGTCCCAATGACGAGAAACTGTAGCAGACACGATACATACCAGCCAGCAATGAGACACTGTAACAGCAAATCGAAAATTACCATACGGATTTTATGTTGTGACCATTACAGCACTTGTAGTACATTTTTAATTTAATATAAATTTAAATTTAACTCTTTTATATACGAGTAAAAGAAGTCCCACGCCTGGGTTTTATGATAAAAATAAATCTTTGTTAAACAACATAATATTTTGATGTATTGATGCAGCATGATGTATAATGTATATTATATTTATATAATTTTTTTATGTACCCCCTCCCCCCCTTTTTAAAATATCTGTGTACGTAACTGAGTAATCATGTAGGGTAAATAGATAGGTTCTAAAATATTTCTATAGTAGGGTGCTGGGTGCGTTATAGTCACGACGAAAGACGAATTCAAAAGACTAGTGTACTTTACTTAGTAATATATAATAATATAATCCATTTGTTTTGTACACAACATTTTCCAGCCCACCATTGCTAAAATGTAAAGTACTTAAGCACCATACGTATTTGAATGTTGAGGGTCTATTATAGGTTCGAACTTTCTAAGCGCACTATCTATACAATATAGTTGCACCAATCAATGTATGGAAGCAAGAGTCTAAAAATCAATCGTAAACGGGCAATATATTTAAATATTGTTCAATTCTCTGCAAACGCGTTCCATATATATTATAATAATATTATATTGTGATGTATACTCCCGCGGTGCTGGGGGTGATATATTTCACAATGGCAAGAGAGACTTCCACCTATAACTGTTCATGTATAATAAACGCTCTGAATAAATTGAAAAACTTTTACTAACTGCGAACGACGAAGTCGTAGGTTCCGTAATATAAACGCGTATGACGTAAATATAATTCAATACAAGTTTAATATACTATATATATATATGTATATTATATACTCAAGAATCTGTCGTGTACGTATATAGGTATAATATTACAATACGCTCGAGCAGAGCATATTTTCAGAATGAATAAACGCGCATGTTAAACGCAAAAGAAGGGACATATAGTGATTTAAATTTTCCGTGAATTGTAGAATGTCACTCTCATACACACACACATGAGGTGTTTTTTTTACCATTAAACAGGAAATATCTAAAGTAATAAGAATTTAAAATCATTTTTTTTTTACTTGGTGAACATCGAGATTAACATTTTTCTACAATTAAAAGTATTTATTCTTAAAATGAATATTAAAAAATGTCTGGACATTACGTTATACACATAGATAAGAGAAAATCCGGTAGTATTATATAGGGAGAGGGTGGCTAACTCCTTAAAATTCAATAAAAAAATATATTTAGCTCAGCTTGAACAACGGTTATTTAAATTTCATTGCAGACATTATTGTCAAAAAATTATTTTGTTTTTTTTGCCTAATAGCGGAATTTAAATTTCCAAAAATTCCGAAATTATTTGTATTTAAAAGTTCATAACAATTTCCATTTAAATACCTAAGTTTTCAAAGTGTAAAACAATATCTCTCCAAAGTCCGAAGTTGGTCTTACAGCAATTGAAAAATATTGAAATGACGTGTGCACAGTTTAATTTGTTACCTAAGTGATTTAAGTTGAAATTGTTCATCTTACTCAAAGATGTTTTTTTCATTTACCTACAGTTATTTAATAACTAAAAAAATTAAAATTAAAACCACCCAAAGGTTTTTATCATAACTTAAGGTATATGAGGACGGTTGGTTACCTCTTCACGGAACACATTGTACATAGGTAATTACTATTAACTAATATTTTATTATAATATCTAAATCGTCAAAATATAGATTTTCAATTTACTTGATTTTCGACTGGTATGAAGTTGCTGACTGCCAATATATTAGCCCACCAATAGTTTTTGCATTTATCTGCTTCGGGCCATATTCTTGAAGCCCAAAACGGTCCGTCGCCCAAATGTGGTACAACGAAAGCCGTCATCAGCATGACAATCCCGTAAGATGGTAAAACCCTGTCCAAGAACAATCATCGTTAGGTATAATATTATCATCATCATTAATCATTGTAATATTAATAACATGAAATAGTCGTTGCAGTGTACAGTTAAACGATATCACGATACCTCTGAAATAAAAGGGACCGTAATATTATAGGTAGGTACCTACGGTATAATTACCTACTGCTCACCTATAACTGGTATACTTTTTTCGAAATTAAGTTTTATTTTTTACTGTATTTATTACATAAATGTTTGAATAAATGCACAGTTTTCGGGATTTTGCTGCGCCTACTTGATGTTTGTTGGCGTCTCTGGGGGTGGGAGAGCAATTCCCCTTCATAGGTATATAATTAATTGTTTGCCCAAACTTTTATATTTACTTAATGATATAAGAATTTATAGTTTGTACATTTTAAACATATAAACAAATATTAAAGCTAAGAGTTTTATAAATATTGTCATTTATTTTTAAAATTATGTTTGTCCCCTCCCCTCCTAGATAATATCTGTGGACGACCATGGTTACATTCGAAACCCCCAAAAGCAACGCGTAAACTCAAATCATACAGTTTTCTCCCTCGTATTAAAGTTATTTATTTGAAATATGAATACCTAGGTATTAGATATCTCAAATTTTAATAGATGAACGCCCGCGAATTGTTATAATAATATATACTACGCAGTAATATATATCCCTGATACGAGTTGTTTAGTTAGGCTATTTCAATAAACTAATGTATAATTGTTTTTCTTAAACTAAATAATAAATTACAGTAGGTACCTATACCTAAAGAAAAAATATGTTATATTTGCTATAGATACGTACTTCAGGTATTTGTATGCGATCACCATAAGTATCTGGTACCAACTGGTGCCGGGCTTGTTGAATTGCGGGATCAACATGACGTACATTAAATAGCCGGCAATGTAAAAGAACGGATCGATCAAATTCATAGACGTCAATAAGAAATCCGGTCCTTCCTTGTACAACTATGTAATAATGAAACGAAAACAAACGCAACAATAAAATAAAACCATTCACGAAAATACAAAGCTTATAAATATAAATCGAAATAGATAAGGTGATATATGCAAAAGCGCGTCGCGCGCACGCGCAACATATTGCATCATATTTGAATATTACCTTTTCGAGTTGCATCGAGTACGTGATCGGATTTATTATGAAGTACAAAAATTTATGGCCGAACAGCACCAAAATCATGGTAAAAACCTTTAGCCCGTTGAATATGTTCAGATCGTTGTTTCTGTTATACTTGATCAGATCTCTGCCGTTGCGAATCAGCGAGAACATGTTAAATGTTTCCGGCATTATACCTGTAAGTATGCAATGAAAAACATAAGACTACAATAACACTATTTATAAGTATATGATATAGGTACATAGACCACTGCCTCCCTGTCGAGAATTGCTGATATACCTACTGTAAATATTGTAGACGTAGGTAAAATAATATTAGTACGCATTTTTACATAGGTACCAAAAAACGTATAATACAACTATAAAAAAAACATAAATAAAATTTAATTTACTGTAAAAATAATAATTTTTAGGACATTTGTGTCTACTAAAAACCAACGAAAATTGACTTGTGCGACTTCTCATAAAACCCGCCCAATATTGTGGTTTACTTAATACTTAGCCGCATCACACGTAACGAAGTGTTTGAAATAATAATAGGTATTATACAGTTAAACGTATATTATTAGATTGGCACCGAGAGTGTTATCCTGAGCTTATGAATTAAATTCGTTAAATATAATATTACTTAATACCTATGCATAATAGTCAACTATGTAGGTCTACCTAGGTATTTATAACTAAAATATATTTTACTTACTCTTTTTCCCGTTGTCAGTCCTTATTATTACCATCATATGGTACGCTGTCGACACGCAGCAGATCAAGACAAAGAATCCAACAAGTGAACTTTAATAACCAAAAAATAATAATCTGATTAGTATAAAATAGTAGCCATATAATAAAGGTATAGTTTGATATAGGTACTCAACAGGTATCTGATACCTATAAAGAGTACAGACATTTTTTATTGTCGATATTATATTGTCCTTAGTATTACTTAAAAGTTACTTGTAATAGTAATACTAACATGTTATATTATTATTAGAAACATTATTAAAAAAAGAAATGTTTAAAATTTAGCTTTTCGTATACTATAAATAGTTTGTGCTACTTTGGTTAGTCTCAAAGTTACACAACAGTTATAAATTCATTATAATATATAGTCATGAGTCATGACACTAAACGATAACGATAATCTAATGGTTTATCATACTAGATTTACCTATACAACTAGATAATATATATAAAGACTTTGCTAACTAAGACTCTTGACCCATTATAAATACACAACTCCTGTGCATAAGATATATGTGCACGAGGGTAGTAAAGTTTATTAAGTGGTTCGGTCTGCGAAACTAATTTCAATATTAAATTATATTATACAATCAATATAATGCGTATTATTAGTATTCGACGGATGGTCGTGGAAAAATGTGAAAGTTTAATACGGAATACATGAATTTTAAATATATAACGTCCAAACTTACATTTAAGAACCCACCAATAGCTTAATAATGTATACTATATACTATTATATTTATATATAGGATACTAGGAGGACATTGTAACTATTTAACACGTTAAGATTATAATTAAATAACATTATAACATAATATTACGTTTTATATAGATTGTATATTATATTGTTTGAAAACAAATTTCCAGTTAAAAAGTGTTTGTATTTAATGTAACACAGCAGACATATTATTATATTATACACATAACGTTATGGCTTTAAACCATAACGTTATGACGAAGGCGAAGTTTAGAACATATTTATAGGGGTTGACTAGGTACACTATAACTACTAATATTGTTAAAAATGTATTTTACTATATTTCTTAGCTAACACACTAAATGTAGTACCTAGGTAGTCAACTGAATTATTCAATCAAAGCATATTATATATTTGTTTAGATTTTTTTTGTTTTCGTGATCGAACAGAAAAGTAATATAATAATATGCCTACTGTTATGGTTTATAATTTATAGATTAGTGATATCTTAAAATATAATATTATAGGTACCTAACTATCTATAAACATTAAACAATATGATTTTAATTTAATGTATTATTTTCAAAATTAACCGGAAGAAGCTGAATTACCTAGTACAATGGAGACTAGAGCTAGTTATTAGTAACATCAAGTTTTTATTTTGCACATTTTTGTATTATGTACTTCCCTCAGCGTCGGGTTACCCTACAGGCAAAACAATCAGGTGATTGGAGCGGCAAATTTGTTAGGGCGGCAAATTTGCCGCACTTAACAAAAAAAATGTATTTATAAAATTATATTATAACGTTTTATAAGATGAGTATTAGCAACTATGTTATTAACTCAGTAAAATACTGAAATGGTTTTGGTGAATGCGATCAACTAGAATTGTTATTATTAGCGAATCTATGTTTTTCCCGGAAACGGTTCATATTAAATATATATGATTACACAATACACATATTATTATACATTATGGCGATAGCCGATATGACGTTGTTTTTGTCAATTATATTTTATTTTCGTGATTCTATTACTTACAATTACAAAGAATGTTATACACATTCTTTAATCCTTATCATAACATTATTCTGCTTATTAGTATACCGCGACACTGCAACTTGTGCTACGAGTGTAACGACGTCTTTATTTATTTTTATAATAATTCTTCAAAGTATTACATCACAATGAGTGATGGTAGAAAAAGGAAAAGTGGTGCAAGATACAAAAAGCTGCGAGAAGAGCATGAAGAAAAAGAGAAAAGGGTTATTCAAAAAATAAGAAAACTCGATACTTTTTTCACAAATTTAAAAAAAAGTAAAAACAATTTACTCTATATTTCTATAAAATAAATATTTTTTTTTTTAAATTTTTGATGACACGTTCACTGCGGTTAGGTTAACCTGCTAATAAATTGGTGTCACCGCACAATATTTTACAATACAATGTGTCTCAGCCGACGCTTGAATAAAATAATATTAATTAAATTATATCAATTATATAATATCGCCCTCGTACCACTTCGCCATATTTTGGACTTCTTTGTTGGAACGATTTAATAAAACAAGCACAGTTTTACAATCAACATCAGCTAACTTAGAACATGTTGTTGATCTATACAAATCTTTAATTGATTATGTGAGTGAAATAAGATCTGATGAAATGTTCCAACAATTCATTGGTGAAGCAAAAAAAATTAGAAAAGAAGAATATGAATTGGACAAAAAACGTCGTCTTAAGCGACCCCTTTTATGCGACGAACTAGACGAATGTAGTTCTAGAGCAAATGAAGTAGTTTTTGATGGCAAAGACAAATTAAAAACCGTTTATTTTGCCGTATTGGATCAACTCAGAAAACAACTGGAAATGAGACATTCTGGGTATGAAAATATTTACGATAAATTCAAATTTTTGATCAACATAGACAATAAGTCAATTGATACCGATGATATTGTCCAAGGAGCCAACAAACTCCAACAGTTTTATGAAACGGACATTGACGAAACCACATTTACTCAAGAATGCATACATTTCAAAACTTATATGCAACAGAAAAAAAACAACAACATCAAAGTTTGTTTACATTTTTTAGGAATCAAAATTTAGAAGAATTATTTCCGAATGTAAGCATCGCTTTGAGAATATATTCCTGTATGGCGGTTACTAATTGTTCAGCAGAGAGATCGTTTTCGTGTCTCAAAAGAACCAAAACGTATTTGAGATCTACAATTGGCGAAAATCGATTAAATAATTTGGCTCTCCTTTGCATTGAATCTGAATTAGTGTCGACAATTGATTTTCAAGACTTAATCGAAACATTCGCTAACTTAAAAAGCCGAACAAAAATATTTTAATAAATTTATTATATAATATTTATAATATTTTAATAATATTTGACGATTGTATTAAATTTAATATAATAAAGAATTATTAAACTAACAATGTATTTCTATATGTATTTTGTTTTAAGTATAAAATGAAAGGGCGGCAAATGCCCTGCTTGTAGGCGGCAAATTACTTAATCCGCCACTGACTTCCCTACCTAAAATACATGTTCTATGATACCTTTATTTAAATGGGATTAATTTTAAGTGCTACATATAGTATTACTCAGACAAATTTGATTCTATCAGTATTATCTTGTTTTCGTCGAAAAAATGCAAACTATACTATTTTGTATAACATAACATAAAAGTCCTAGTCCTAACTCCTAGCAATAATATATCATAATATAATCTGTAGTATCTCGGTGCGGTTTCCAGATGGTGGAAACAAATGACCATGACGATGACAACAACGGTCATATTGAGCCATTAGATCAGTAACTCGTTATACCTGGTCTATACCTATATACCAGTGCAGCATAATATGATATACGAAAGGTATACCAGAAACGTACGAATGAAGGCCATAAATTCGCTATAGTTTATTATAAGTCACGGCGAATAGTCAATAAGCAAATAGTTTCCATCATGCTACAGTGTGACACGAGGTACCCAGCTCTGAACATAATAGTACCTATTATATTATGACGTTTAACAACACATCGTCACACACATCCACGATTTTGTCACCTCTTTGTAAATATCCAATAGGTAAGGAGATTTTCTAGGGAGTGGATGGTTAAAAATATGAACTCCAGAGTCTTGGGGTTTTTGACCTGCTTTGACTACAAGTGATGAGACTATAATATTATAACATTACGTCGGTGACGTTATTTTATAATAATAATTATTCTGTTATGGTCATAGCCGCGCTATCTATTGGTCGTTAACATCAACACCATTGGACCCTCTTACGGGAACCAAAAGTGTTGATATTATAGTATTATAATAGCCAAAACATAAAGGTATAGTAAAAATGGAATACCATATTTTGCGTTAAATACTATATAGGTAACGTCGATGTTCGTAGTTTTTTTGTTTTTTGTTTTATTGAGGTTTTAATTTAACAATTATTATTGCAGCGGATACAATGAAAATATATATACGGTATTAGGCATAATACAGAAATAAAATATTAATATTAAATGTATTCGTGGTTATACCTGGTAATATAGTATCCAGTATCGTACGGATACTCGTCCTTGTCCGTCGAACACAATATCGATTCAACTTTAACTTGAGCGTTGATCTGGTGCGGTAGGAAGTGTATGTCGAATTCCTTTTGCAGCGTAATCTGGAGGTCAGCAGCTGTGCAAGAATCCGGTATACAAATGCCAAATTTTACGATATTTCTGTGCAGTCGGATGTCTCGATTTACAAACTGAGTAACACAAAACCATAACGGTGAGATTGATCAATAATGTAGATATGAATATTATTGTCCGTTCGATTATTATTATTATTATTATTATTATTATTATTACTATTATTATTATTATTATTATTATTATTATTATTACTATTATTATTATTATTATTATTATTATTATTATTAATATCAACATCTACAACATAATATTATATTATATCATATCATGGCGTCATGACTACGGAAAGCAATAATGTTATATTAATCTATTCGTGGAGGATACGCCGATGGACGATTTTCATTCCATTTTATGTACAGTTTTAGTCTCATGTCGTATATTTTGCTGTTTTCTTCACACGTGTTATTTTAAGTGAAAACATTTAAAAAACAAAAAACCATTAATTAAAATTTATTGCGATCAATCAGAAATTAATTGTTGGTTGGTTTTTTGAAAATATATGTGGGTAGCGATTGTTGAACAAAGAATATAATAATATTATATACGTTCGAAATCGTCAGAAAAACAAAAAACTTAGTAAATTCGTACTAGGTCATTTAATTGAAAACTATAGCTGGAATTGTAAAGAAAAATTGCCAATATTTAGGAGTGGGGACAATAATATTGCAAGCAGCAGTGAGAGAAAAACAAGCGTATAACGAAGAAAGTTATTGAAATTATTGAAATAAATACAAAAAGTAGGTCAGCATATTTCGGTGGTGGATGTTTGTCCATCGTCCCTTCGGGCCTCGGACTGGATAGTGTAATTTTACTGTATTCGATTTGAATGCAATGATTGCATTCGATAAAAAACGATTCTGAGCGGACGAGGGAATCTTTTTTATTTAATTTTATTCGTTTCTATGGTGATAAACAAAGCGTTTAAAGAACAGCTTAAGAACGATTTATATAAATAGGTAATTTATATAATTATGATTATAATTTATAATTAGGAAATATCAAAAAATGAAAAAAAATATAAAATAAAATAAGAAGCTCATAAGTTGCTCAAATGTTTTGAAAATGTTACCATGTCTAGCTAATCTAAGTAAACAACCCAAATTTCAAGTTTTTACGAATGTTTTTAACCGAATTACAACAAAAAAACTCCCAAAATTAAAATGTCTATAATTTTTCCGAACTTTAAACCGTAAGAAACAAATTCCAAAATACAACAAAAAATATTTCTTGTCATTTTTCATTTTAAGCAATATTTCTGGTAGAAAACGTGGTCCGTAGTTATTTAATATTATAAAATCGTGAAATCGTACGTTTTTTCTCCTTTAACCGCTTTTATTTCGAGTAGCGTTTCGAAAATCGAAAAATGACCTCTCTAAAGTACCTACTCAAGAACATCATTTTTCAGAAAAGATGCTATACTTGATACTTTTGAGCAAGTTAGAGGGATAACAAGTGTTTGCAGAATAAAAAAGAAAAAGAAATAAACATCATTGTAAAACCATTACAATGTATAATAGTATTATGGACGGGTATAGTAAAAACATGTAGGCAGCTCTAGGTTCCTATATAATACGTACCAAATACCTATATTATATCAGCAGGATATTTATATATATATACCCGTCAAGGCCGGATACTTGATGTCAGGTTATTATCACCCCTAATTTAAGAGTTGTTTAGGGACACACTCGAGGGATGGTATCTCAAGTTTGCTGCAGCATAATATCATATAATAATACGCCACTCTATCCGTCACGAGTCGCAATAATAATAATATCGATGTGTGTTCGTAGTATCACATATATAATATCAAATAGGTACTCACCCCGAGTACCTCTTGCCAGGCGTTGTCATTGCTATGTAGTTGGTCGGTTTTTCCGGCTGTAAAATCGGCACCGGTAGACGAGCCGATCTTGACGGATGGTATACAGTATTTACCCCTAACGGGCTTGTGCACTTTGACGCACTCTTCGTACACACCCATCTGGTGCGAAGTGCCGACAAGTATGCCATTTGGATACCGACTCCACGAATCGGACACTGCGCATATAATTTGTATATTAATTTATACAACGATATATTTTTAAATATATATTCATATTATTATACAATATACATATATTATACTGCAGGTAGTGTAGGTTGTAACAGAAAGACCTGACAAATGAAAAGATCATACGGTTTTTTTGCCGGTATTTGATATTTGGTCAAAATGTTACTTTAGTTACATTTGACGGAGTTTAAGACAGTATATTATATTATTCACTGGAATTGTTCAATTTGCCTCGCACAAGGCCGAACAGGTTCAATAACAATTAGTAAATATAACTTCTATAAAAACCAAAGGCAAAAAATAGAATGCAAATTAACAGTTTTCGCCTGATTTCAAAAAGATGTTATAGATTTAGCAAGATCTGAAGTGTCATAATAGTAAATAGATATTTTGTATTGAGTACTCATACTTTTTAACACATAAATATTGAACATTGTTGATGACTCACGAAATACTATAATTTTTTATTTATAGTATCACTGATAGGTACTTTTACTACCACATAAGAAATTCTATATTAGAAAATTAACTAAATGGAATTTACGTATATTAAACTACGATCTAGAAGTTAATATAATAATAAGAATAATAAGAAGTTCGGTATATTTGGCAACTAGGTAGTAACAATTTGAGTTATTTTTTAATAAGAGTGTCATGAGTAAAATAAAATAGTTGAAACCAGTACCCCACTTGCCATAATTGTGTGCATTCTATAATATAAAATATACAGAATTAATTTAAATTTAAAAATAAAAACTAGTGATAAGATATTGAAAATATTTTAAATTTTAATGGTACCTATAAGACTAAATTAAATTAGATGTATTTGAATATGGTGTTAAGGGGCCTCGTTACAGCTATTATCTATTTAAGGGAAAATATTTAGACAATTTATATAATCTCGTCTTAGCCACCCGGGATCTATGCGTAAGTTTGATTGGAAAAAATTCATATTTTTAAGTTTTTAATAAGCTACAGTTCACAATAATATAAGATTTAATCATTACAAAGTGTTCCGTACGATCTATCACCAATATCCTGTGGAGTTCAATTTTTTTTCAGAGTCAAATCGGACATCGTAAACGAATTTTAATTTTGTCAAAACTTAAGGTCTTTAGAGCTAATTGACGGGCAGAAGCGACTAGCTAACTTTAAGTGTGGTATCATAGAGGATATTAGCAAGCGAAGAAAAAAAACAAAATTCAATTATTTTTTTGTAAATAATTATTTTTTGATAATAAAAATCTGTGCATGTTTACATTTAACGGAGTTTAAAAAGGGCTGAATTATCGAGAATTTATTTAATTTGTCACCGGTTGCATCAGCTGGTAATATTATTATACGATAGGTATGACTTAATAAGTTGTTCAGTTAGGGGCAATCGTATTTTATTTTGTAGTTGTTGTAAACTCGGTTATTCTATTAGTTGTTGCATTCTAAAACATCGTTTTCTATACAAATTTCAGGGACGTCGAGCACGCGATTTTACCGGTTTTTTTTTTTTTTTTTTTTTATTTGCTTTCGGTATAAACCATTACAGCACAACAATTAATATATAATACATCAGACAAGATTACATAATAATATAAATATAAAGGTTATAAGAGGTAGTATAAAATATAACTAGATTGCATGTTAGCACAATGGGATATAGCATATAACATTGAATACAATAATATTTATGGTGTATTAAGTTTGTGTAGAACGGCTGTAAGCAGAGAGAGGAGGGGGTTAATTAGTGAGGATAGCTCGGACAGAAAATTAGATAATGTGGAAAGGTCATTAAATGAATCCGATCTATTGTTATTTATAGTAGCATTGATATCATTGGGCTTGGAAACAACAGATGCATAAGACGGTTTAGACTGAGAGGTAGTTGAAGTGTTTGGAAGAGATAATTCGACCGATTTATTTATTTTGAGAGTCTGCGTTCGTTTTTTGTTCTGATGGTTTTTAAGACGCTTTGAAAGTGAATTGAAAACTGGGCAGCCTTTGTAGTTGGCCGTATGATCACCGGCACAGAGGGCGCATGTAGCTGGGCTGTTTTGGTCTTTTGTGCAATCCTCGGAAAAATGATCTTCGCTGCATTTGACGCACCTAGGAGTATGGTGACAATTATTTCTTGTGTGTCCGTAGATTTGACATTGATGACATTGTGGAGGACCACGACGGGTTTTATGAGGTTTCTCGATGACGTCAATGGTGTTGAGTAAAGACGTAATATTAAGGACATCTTTGTTGTTACTTCGGGGAAATAAATCGACAAAAAACATTGGGAGGGCGCACTTGTTTTTATTTTTTATATTCATTACGTGTTTCGCGGAATGTCCTTTGTCTAACAAGGCGGCGGAAATATCAGTGCACAGAGTAGTGTGGTGAAGGTTTTTGATCACGATTCTGTATGTACGAAGATGACGAGGTAAGAAAGTGTGGAAACTGGCGTTAGTAACCATTAAGTGCTCAATGATTGTATTATAACTGATACGATCACAAGGACGAACGATCAGATAATGAGAAGTTGACTTACACGTAAAGGCGTTTGGATTGGTAATCCTAGCTAGTTCTTTTATAAATGCTGAGAAATTGTTAATATTTTTAATATACAGTGGGGGAGGCTCCGGCTCCACAACATGTTCGATGATAGTTGGTTTTTCTGGAATGTTTGAGCTGTTTGAAACGGGCATTTCGAGTGCACTATCAGTGGAATCATCCGTAGCGAGAACGGAGAACCGATTTGGTGAAACAAAAAATTGTTTTTTTGACTTGTTGTCGTAGGCGTTGGGTGAAATTGACGAATCGGATAAATTACGTTTGGACGGCATATTTGGCAAAGCGCGACATTAGACGTGGACTTCGACCAACGTGTAATATGTGTATCTCAGACGAAATACTTAATTATTAAGACCGTAAGCGTTGCGATAACATTTGCGATAACGGAGCGAAACTCATTACGTACGTGTGTAGACGCTGGAGAAAACGACCGAACTCCATTTTACCGGTTTACTTGTTTTGTTTATGTCTATACATATTATAGGCAGGTATATGCGAATAGTCAATACACATTTTATGAGGTAATAATAAAAATGTAATAGTGATAATAGTGATGAGGGAGGTAGATTCCCCCACACATGACTTTTTTTCAATGTTTAAGATCTGATAAGCATAAATTACATTTTTAATAGTCAAAAAGTGCATGTTAAAAAATCAGCCATATCCTCCCATCCCCCATCCCATCACCAGAATTTATCGTTTAAGGGAAAAATTGTGGGGACTCTAGTGATGAGTCCACTATAAGTACTAATAAATAAATTTCATTAAAATACCGTTTACACAATATTATAATATGATTATTTTATTATTATATTTCAGTTACATAAATTATATTGTTTATATTTCTACACGCGTTATTGAGTTGATAGGTAACTAACCTTGACGAAGTTGCTATAATAATATGATAATATCACCAAATACATATAATAAAAGAAAACCAAGTGAGAATAGCAACAAAATATGATAAACTTAGGTACATATATATTATACGGTAAGTGGACGTTACTTGCTCTTTGTCTTACAAACGCATAACATAGCAAATTGTACGTTCTGAATAATCTGAATATTTCCGAATATTTAACTGAGGTATGTTTAGTAAGAGCGTTATCGTAAACATCATACATTTTTTATAGATTTTAATTTTAAAGCAAGTTATGAGTAGACAATGCACAAACAATTTACAATTTTTATTAGTATATTATAAGTAGAAAATTTTTACTACGAGGTTCACTAAATAATGTTTTTACTTCTAAATTTGATAATATGATAATTTGCTCCAATATTAATCATAACAGAGTTAAATGGATAAATGGATAAATGGATAAATGGATGTCTCCCGGTCTCCGTCTTACAAGTGTATAACATAACAAAAACTGTTTTGCGCGGGAAAGAACCAAGAAGGCTACAGTCATAACAAAGAAACAAGATTTTCACCACATAAAAAGGAGAACTTTGGCTGTGCAAGTTGTTTTTATTTTTTTGATATCACTTATATGAAAAAAGTTCTTACTGTTTCAAAAACCATTATTGTTTATGTTTTTCAAACTTGAAAAACTATTTTCATATAAATGATATCAACGTTGCACAGCCAAAGTTCTCCTTTTTATGTGGTGAAAATCTCATTTCTTAGTTATGATTGTAGCCTTCTCGGTTCTTTCCCGCGCAAAACAGTTTTTGTTATGTTGTACAATGTACATATTTTGTAAGACGGAGACAACACATGCGGGTGTAGCGTCCTCTTAAGGGTGTCGGTGCCGGTCATTTATTAAGGAGTAAAATTTAGGCAATTCAGTTCACAAATTGTATCGTAATCGTGCGGAACGTGCATGTGTGTGAGTATGTAAATCGATATTAATGTGAGTGAGCTATAATTACACGCGCAGATAAAGATATTTACGCACACGCATGCACAAGTCAGTGATTGACTTCGATGATTATTATCGAGCACTATTTTGATGAACAAAAATGCTTTTACAGGAAAAACTCTCATGCCTCGTTGATATGTCGGATTTTAGTCATTTTTTTTTTTATCTGAAAGATGAGAAGTTTTTGCAGGTCGGGTTAAAGCTTGAATTTGTATTTTACTTTAAATAGGTGACAGTAGAAAAATACGTTTGAAAAAGAACAAATATTGAGCATTATTCAATTGCATATTCCAGCTTCTATAATTAAAATTTTCAAAATCGGGCTTTGATCCGTCCTACAACATGTTTTCTACTTTTAAATAAAAAAAAATTAACGAAATCCGACTATTCGGCCGTGAGAGTTTTTCCTGTAAGACATGTTTTTGTACCGAAAAACGCACCGGCTCCGACCCCCTTAATATAATATTAAATTATTATGTACCTATTATTTGTAGGTACACCACATTATATTATGTTGGATGTCAAAAACGCAGTACTACATTAAAATGAATACATTTTTGTGCCAATATAATATTTCCTAGGGAAAAATGAGCATTTCCCAAGGTTGGCAATATTATTTTAAGCTCTATAGATATTTTAACGTATTTTTAGGAAAGAATGTAAACATAATATTTGAATTCAAAGTAATATTTACAAGTATTGTTTTGACAAAAGTGAAAAGGATCGACATTAGTATATTTTTATTAATTGGTATATTTTATTAGTCAGTAGATAGGTAATAATATATAATATATTGTACTGACTCTGCACAGCCCACAGCGATTCGTTTTGCAAGTGTCTGACGTACATCTGCATCTGTTTGCGACACGCCGTACTGCCCACGTCTGTGGGCCCGGTGAAGTCAGCCAGCGTCTCGTAGAAGATTTTCGCGAACCAAGTCTTCGGGTATTCGTGGATCGCCGGACCATCATTGAGATCGCCGGATCGGACCTCGACAACGACGACGAGGAGGAAAACGACGAGAGCCGCGCAAACCGACCGCGATAACGTGCAGAGAGACATGATTATTATAACACTATATGGATATTAATAATATTATACTACTATTAATATTACTATTAATATTATTATTTATATTATTATTATTATAAATTGAATTTTTCGTTCAGTCCTACGCAAACACCGGTTTGCTGATTAACCGGTTTATGGCGCGATCGCCACTCGACAATAATTCGTCCGTCGCTAGCGATTTACGTGGAAATACGATCGGTACCTGTCCTATATACGTTATTTTAAACGAATAATGCGTACTAAACGAGCTTGGAAGGGAGGTACAATACGTACGAGTACGCGCATGCGTTTGTGTCAGAGTGTACTCTAAGTCGCTCTACATATAGTTATAACTTATAATATTATGATATTCAGAATAAATATTAGTGTTATTATACGTCTTGTAGTTAGTTTCATTTTATTATTATTATTATTTTTTTTTTCACGTCATCGCGTGAATAAATTATCAATTATATAAATAATACAAGACGACCCGAGGTACCTTGTTATGGGTAACTGCTAGTAGTGGTGGGTCGAACTCAAAAATATGGTCTCCAACCGAACAATTCAATGTGGTCTCGAACTCAAACCGAACATTTAGATCAACATTGAACCGAACCTTTGTACCAAACATTTTGTTTAGTACCAAACTGAACCCAATTTTTGAACTAAATTACGAATCAATATTTTTAGTTATGCGTCAAAACCATACTTAATGTAAATCATTTTTGGATTTTGGATTAATCATAGATAGAACTTATTCGAGTTTGCTTCGTTTTTTTTTTTTAACTCGGTTTGTATAAATGCATTTCAAACCCTAACCAATAACACCTAAAGTTCGATTCGATTTTTTAAACTTCCAACAGTTTGATCTACCTCTAAATTCTAATATTTATACCTATGCAATACCAAACCAGTAAAACGGTTATCTGTGTTAACTGCCTATATCACAGTTATAACTTTATAAGTTACACTATTATAAAATGCTCCTGAGTAACCGTTTTATTTTTTCATCGTAAATGGATACCGATTATTAATAATTTATTGATTTGCACTTAAACATTATTGTATCAAAAATTTGTGTTGTTTAGAATTTTTTTATGTTTTAAATTACAATTAATTGTAATTTAACTGGATGGCAATACCTATTTTACTTTTAGAGTTTCAATCTATAAGAAAAATAACTTAATTTTGTTAAGTAACATAAAAACTAAACGGATTATAAACAAAATTATGTATTTATTGCAAAACAAATAATACATTATACTTGAAGATGATTTCTTACAAATATCAAAAAGAAATTTCAAAATGTGCATTAAAGTAACATTTTTTATATTATCAACTTTGATGGTCACTATAATTATTATATTATATACAATGTTGTTATAAAATATACTGCTGCAACCATACGTTTGATAAATTGTCAACATATATATATGTATTATTATGTAGTATCGGTAAAATCAGGAAATTATTGTAATTATGAATTATGATGATTATTCCTATAAGTTTATAGAAATTATATTATTTATAAGTCATGATTTATAGCGGAAGGAATGTCTGACACGTTATAGGTACGTACCTACGCATATTAATTTACTATAGAGATCACTTGTTTTAAGTTTTCGGTGACCATATTATTATAATCTATAGATTTAGATTTTAGAGTTCGACAGTGATCACAAAATGCGATGATAAAAACAAAATGGTCTGATGATTATCATTTATTATAAATAAATAATAAGTTTATTATTACAGAGTATAATTTCTTAATACGTTCGTGATATTGTTAATTATTGGAGCTTATTGGTTGCCCAACAACTCTTCTCAACTCACCAAAACTTTAAATACTTACTAGTTATAAGTTATAAGCTAGGTTTTATATTACTACCTCGTCCGTAATTCAATTTTATAAAGTTAAAATTGTCAGAAATATATTCTGCTGTGAAATATGACAATAAAAATGTATGCTGTCCTTCAGAAACCTAGAAAAGTAAAAAATGTCAAATACAATAAGGATAAATGTATATAAAAAATAATTTTTTACTTCAATCAAAAACCTAATAATGACATTGCATTTATGTAGGTACAAAATATAATATGTCCAATAACGTTACTTGGGAAAATTAAACATAATTCAAATTCAAAATATTTAACTCGCCACATTTACTAATCTACTTTTTTAATTAGTAGGTACGTGGATCACGTCATAAATAGTGCGCCTGTGCCTATTTATACTTAATTAGTATATAATATTATTTTAACAAAAAACCTAACATAAATTATAATATTATTTAGTATTATTACTATTATTATAGTTTTATATTGTTTTTAGATATATTATGAAACCTTGCGGGGACATAATATACAACAATAATTATTGCATGAAACCATTAATACCAAATATTTCAAAAGCATTTTTAATTCTAACTTGAAAGATTATTTTTAAATAAATTTAAAAAATCTAAGTTATATCACAACAGTAATTAAGCTACCCAGTGTTAAGTTCTTAAATTAATTAGAAAATCAATTGACTGTAGTTAAGTTTAATATAGCTTAAAGAAATTAAACTTTTTGACTAGTTAATGCATATCTTTGGATATAGGTATTAAATATTATATTTCTGTACCTACTGAACGTGTAACCGGATTAATAATCCGAGTTAAAAATAATGACATGTCAATATAAAATTATAAATTATGATACCTAGATTGCCAAACAGGTAACGAGCCAGGTTTTTCGTTCGTATTCAATGAAAACAGTAGTAAATCACTTTGTTTTTCGACCTACGCATGGCAACATATACCGGAAACGTGTTAACCGAGCTTGGTACACACCGAGTGCGATTCGAACGCACGCGTGCTCGTAAATAAATGAATAATCACTCAAATCAAAATAAGAAACGCGTTTATTATTTGAGACGGCCATAATATTCAAACGGAGAATTAACACGCGCGAACGGTCGTCGCGATCGTACGCGAAAAATCGAGTCTGTTCAATTCCGTCGCGTTTGGTTGCGATTTAACACTAAATTTTCCAGACTATGATGAATTTTCAGTGTACATAATATTCACACGTTCGTTGTATACAAGCGGTTTTATTTCGTACACCGGGTGTTCCGTCTAACGTAAGACACTCATTATTACAAAAACTATTTAATTGCCATCAAAACGTTCAAAAAGTGCTGCGCGCGCATTTCACGCGCGACTCGCGTGTACCCTGCACAGTCACTGAAATCTATACCACGGTCGTCGGTTCCTCACAAATATTATAAACTTTTGGTTACAATATCTCATAATCATAATATTGTTATAGCCTCCATGCGTGACGCTTAAAATAAATAAAACCAAATCGTTTCTTTCATGAAATATAATATTGTTGTCGTATAATATTATAGTGTCTAGTTGTTGTATGGATACCTGCATTACCCGTTTGTCGTTATCGATGAATGCAGATGCGTGATAAGAAATAGTATGTGTAGCTCGTGCGGGAAGGCAATTTCCACTTGCCACACAATATATCTACTATTGCTGTCGATGTCAAATGACGTAATGATTATTATTAATGCAGGTACATTTTTATAAATATGCTATAGCCTATAGGTGCCTAAATGTTTCTTGATACGTTTTGATACTTGAGTTTTGTAGCAATTAAACTACTCCGGATTATAATTAATAAATGTTGATCGATCAGCTTAAAATAGTAAAGGGATTAGATTTTGGTTATTAAAATTTTATAAGGAGAAGCCACGGACCCCTAAAATACTAGTTACTCCACTTCAAGTACCCAGAAACATATTGGTTATCTATAGATCTATAGAGGTTATCTATAAATCTATAGAGTATATTAATATATTAATCGAAATTTTAAATAATCATGACTAATAAACTATAAGTGTACCTACTTGTCTGAAATTTGACTTATAGATTTATAGATCGAAACACTCCGAATAATATTCTGCTTCAGAAAGAGTAAATAACTTTTAAAAAATGACAAACATAAGTAAAAATAGTAAAAAATATAATTTTTTTCAAATATGTTGTACAGAATAACGACTTGAAGTTATGTAAAATATATATTTTCAAAAACGTTAGTGTTTTCTGAAATAAACACTCTTATTATGTTGTGGATCATTTCGTATATAATAATGTGGTAGCACGCGTGCGTTCGAATCGCTCCGTGTGTAACCAACTGTATGCCACATATAATTTATAATAATTATTCTTCACGTATAATATGAGGGCATAGAACTTTTCATATTTTATATATTATTATTTATAATAATATTAATAATAAATTCAATGTCAATCGTCTAGATACATTCATAGATACGGGTTATTTATTAAAATTTGTTTTTACGAAATTAAAATAACTTTAATATAATATTATTATGTCGAACGAAAGGCAAGTTTTCTAGTATTTAATCGTTGAAACCAGGGACTGGAACTTTTATGATTTTATCGGTTTGGGTATAGATTTCGGTTCTCAAAAATCCAAAATTTGAAACAAATGTTTCACAAAGGTGAAATTGTACTTAAATTATTATTTTAAGCATGTAGAAGTAAACTATACAATATTAAGAATAACGTAAGATGTAAAAAGAAAAATGAATTTAAAATTCTATTTATAATGACTAAATTACATAATGAAACATTAGAAGACGATTTCCCAACATTTTGATTTTTTTGATTTGTGTCACTATTCTTTCAATGGTGCGAATTATAATGGTAAGATAATCAACCATATTATAAATAAATTACTATATTATAGTATATTATAAGTAAAGAGATGGATAGGCACAAAATTCATAAATAATAATATGTACTAAGATAGTTATTATATTATATTATCAGTATAATATCCATTATCCAAAATACATTATACTACTTAACTAAATTACTCTTGAGGATTTTTTTTTATAATTTTTCTTTTCAA
Organism: Metopolophium dirhodum; assembly: GCF_019925205.1. Classification (NCBI taxonomy): domain Eukaryota; kingdom Metazoa; phylum Arthropoda; class Insecta; order Hemiptera; family Aphididae; genus Metopolophium; species Metopolophium dirhodum. The sequence goes on from NC_083562.1 coordinate 34,333,265, forward strand.
ATAATCTATTTATTTTAACTAATTATAAATTATTGGTCTTCTAGGTGTATAATAGGTGTTATATTGCATTATTTTAAGGGGTATGCCGCATGCATACTGACCGTTTCTAAGGAGTTCAACATAAGGCAACTTTATATTTGTGTAAATGCAGGTCGTGTAAATGTGTGCGTAGTAAGTGATCATTAGTGTGAGTGACTGTGTATAAAATAAATAGCTGAGCACACCCGCACGTGCACGCACATGTCAGTTATGCAGCTCTTTACATACTAAATACAAATGTACATTTTAGTGAAACACTGAAACTGAGTTTCGGGTTTCCAATAATATAGCTTACTGAGCGACATTACAGTATGAACAGAATTATAGAATTACAAATTTAAGAGAAGAAGTTTATCTATAGGCTTGTATATAGGAGTCGATTGTCGATATTTTAGTTTCAATATCCAATATTTAGCTCAAAAATTCGTGATATTTTACTTTTTCAATTTGAATTATCGAGTTTAGTAATATTAAAATATCGAAAATTGAATTTTATAAATGGAAATGAATAAACTTCTATTTTACAATATTAATAATAGGTGTATTTACTCTCAAACCGCTCAATAGACCATATTATTGGAAATACAAAAATAGATTTTCATAGAATCTTTCAATACTATTCATACCCCTTAAAATTAACGGTAACGGAGACGGGAGAACAGTTCAGTAAACAGTACTCAGTATTACTACAGTCGTCCAGATCATAGACGATAGACGTCATAGCCAATGGAGTAAAGAGTTAACGATACCCACATTATAATATATATTTAATATTATTACTGCGGCTCTGCAGGCATTTTATTTATTTAACTACAGTTATAAGACAACTTACTCAGAAACACTTATAAACGCACCAACCGTTATTATTTTTAGAAATTCTACATTAGTTTTTGCGAATTGCGATTAAATATTAATTGAAATTATATAAATTATATAGGCTTATTATAGATTACAAGGAAATTAGAGTTAGGATTTTTGGAATTCGTTTTATGACAATTTTGTTGTACACATAATAATTTCTATTTCTTATTAATGGTAAACTTTTATAGATCTATGATTTTATATTTATATATTTTACTAATAACTGACTTATTAACATATATACTATACCTACTGCTGTAGATAAAATATCAATCGGATTTTGGAACCAAAAAAACCAAAATAACCTCTACATAAAAACAAAGGTTTCGGTTTCGGTTCTTAAAAAATGTATTTAAGGGTTCCGGTATGGTTTCAGTCCCATGATTTTCAAAAGGTTTCGGTCCAACGGTCTATTTTCAGTCCCTGCAGGTTGAAACTATGAAGTTATAGTGCGTTTTCACAATCAATTGTCATAGTTAATATAAAATGCATTTAAAACTGTCGTTACTTAAGTGTTGCATTAGATACAATTAGTTGAAAAAATAGATATTGTAAAATAAAATATCCTATAATATCTTAAAATCGAATATCTTCCATAAACCACAAATTACAAGAATTAAGGTCAAAAATAATATCATGTCTGTTGTCAGAAACTCCGATTTCAAGTTTTGGTGCAAGTAATTCCCGTCCAATATCGATCATCACTCGTTAATTATTGTTGATTTCACCGACTTGCTAGGTAATTAATTAATTCATCTATAATATATTGTGCCAGACGTGGGGCCTATTGCATAATGTATTATACAGATACTCTCCATTAGTATATATATATATAATACTTATATAATTAATAATTTATAAATTACAGTCTACTCGAGTCAATCCTGTCGCTAATAGTTATCTACGTAGGAAATTATGAAGTCATTTGAAGGAGATAGATATAAACATATTATAATATATAGTTCAAAAAACAATTAATATTTTACGGCTGCAAAATGGATTATAGATAATAAATTCACTTCTACTATTATTTCCACCAACAACAACTTACGAGGAGCCTTGCGTTACATTTTAAAGTTTTTTAACCGAAAGAAAATTGATTTATTGACATTAATTTTTTAAAAAAGGTGGGTAAGTGGATGTCACTCTGTTGTACAGTAGGTTACAAGGGGGTCACTGTATAATGGATGGTATTAAATTTGAATTCAATGATATAATATCATTGTTATCGAAAAACGATTCTTAGCGGAGACGGTCTTATTATACCTAACCTAACTGTTTGGTTCTATGTATACGATTCTATCGTGACCTTTCTATCAAAAATATATAGCATAAGAGGTGATCGGGAACTTGGTATGCTTATAATATGGTGTGATGTATATTTTTTACGCATAGCCATATATTTTATTAAACTGCGATAGAGTTGTTTAATTCTTATTAAATAACTGCAGCTGTAACTGCTGTCGTTGACATGCATATTATGCTTAAATCGATCTTACTGCAATTATTAATGTAATAACCGTGACTTTGGCATCTCGAGAGATAATAATAACATTACTATAACATGTAGGTATTATATCTCATCTACATTTTAGATCGATTAAACAATTATGGCACAAAGCTCAAAAGGTGTGGCACACTGCCAACGCACAACTGGCACTAAATTCAAGTGTTTCAGGAAAACAAAATTTTATATTTGCTATAGTAATTTTTTAATAATAATTTTTGATTTGTTTTTCACGATTAGAGTTTAAAAAAAATCACGAAAAACCGAAATATAATGCTCTATTTGTAAACGATTTTTATATCCTGTATAGGTTAGTATATACAGTATGATAATTTATCGGGATTCGTGAACCTGCAATCAGAAAAAAACAAGGTAAATATATGTTTGAACTTTTAAAGGGCCTTCACGTGACCTGTTTTTTGATTTTTCGTCTTACAGGAAAAACTCTCACACCTCGCGTAGGTAGGTAGAGTGATCCGATTTCGTAGCTATTTGTTTTTTTTTTTGGAAACAAAAAACACTTCTTACAGAGCGCGTTGGACTTGGTTTTTTTTAAAATTATATTTATAAACCATTCATACGATTTTGAATATGACCAATTTTTACAAGCTTTTTTTTTAATAAAAAATTTAAGTCCATTGCGTCCTGTAAAAAATCAATTTTTGTCTATGACAATAAAAAAAATAATCAAATCATACTATCCTACGAGGCATGAGAGTTTTCCTGTAGAACGGGTTTTGAGCAAGAATCATGCATTTAATTTTTGGTCAGTGGAGTTGTGGCCGTTTTGACACATTATTATGTTTGCGCATAGACTGCGTGCTTCCATAGCCAAGGACCCGTATACTCACGTCTTACACTAATCGTCAATAATATACGAGTTACGAATAACAAATTGCCATTGGTGGTGACGATTAAATTGCATAATATAATTGCCTAATTATTGATATTGCCCCTTCATCACACGGGGCTCTTAAGAACAAATAGTTACTATGATAACCATAGACAACGACATATTTCTGATAGTTTATTCACAACAATATGTTCCTAGTGTAAATAAATAATCATTTAAAAATTCCTGGCAATATATTGAGTGGTTGACAACCAGAAAAATCTCTATGCAATATGCATGTTCATAGGTACAAAGGATTAAGAAAGATTTATCGTTATTATATTATGTACCTATTTTAATATTATACTTAGAAAACCATGATTGATGTTATGACTATGTTATTGTCATCAACGTTACGCTGGAGAATTAAGGTTTATAGTATAGGGAGTACGGACAACGGGAAATCTAAATTTAAGATTTCGACAGTATAATATAATATAGTAAAATGTATTGATTTTACAGCAACATTTTTTTTTTATGTCATGTTGATAGTCAATATCAGTTGTTGAGCTGGCATGGTTTATTACCAAAAGCTAAATAAAAAAAATTAAAAATTGTCAATATTACAGACGTTATAATAAGTTTAAATAAGTAACGGTATTGTAGACAAATGATATATTGTATCAGATCTCAGTAGTCAGTACCTACTACATTAAGATAAGATTTGAACAAAACATGTGAATAATTTTAATAATTATTCATTCCATTCGGAATATTATAATTGTTTGTTATTATATTATATTATAATATTAATATTAATATAATATAATATCATAGATTATATTGTGTTGATTTATTGCATATAACACCTGTTGTAAAGGGAGCAATATGGGGCAAAATCATACATATATCTCAAAAGATATAATGGGATATTTTTAATTTAATTTTGTACAATTTAAAGAAAAGATTTTTTCACGTCCATTTTGTAATAATATTTAACTATTTACACTTTTATAAACAGGTTGGTATACGAGTAATATTTCCTTGTTCTTTTCTTGATTTTTGACGTTTGGTTAAGTGGTTAACCTTAACAACGATACAAAACAACGTGCTTTTCGCTACTATTAATTCTTGTAACGATTCGCCATTTTTAGTTTGCTTGTATTAAGTTAGGCATTTGATAAGGTTGATTCTATACCGGTAACCACTGAGTTAATCAGAATTGTATGACAGTAAAAAATCAAATTACTAAGCTCACATAACTATTTGATCAACAGATGATGTAACTAAGTACTACATTTTTAATGTTCTTTGGGATAACAATATAACATGCAAAGCCGCTTAATTGAATCTAAAATACATTTAACTATGCCAAGAATCACTAAAAAACAAAATTATAAAGCAAATGTACCAGCTGATTGAGATCAAAATTATTATTTAGTAACTATTTTAATTCCATTTATGATTAATCGATTTTTTTTTTTTTTTTATTGATCTTGAGCCCGGCACCTGACGCCATTAGCTATTTTTAGTTTTACTGTAGGTTATTAAGTCAGTAGGGGGAGGAACACGTGTGTGTTTTGTTCGGCAGAATTTTCGATTTGGCACCCGTAAGTATCTTGCCATGCCCGGGTGGGGGATGGCGACACTTGTTCTCCGAACACCATGACTTGTCCGAAGAAAAATGCCACCCGTGGCCGAGGAATCGAACGCCTTAGTTTAACTCAGCCAGTCCGTCCGTTAATATCGATTTATTGTTATAATACTTATTCTCCATTTATCCCTTAAAATAGCATTTTTCTGAAGAAAAAAAGTCCCTATTCATCATTACAATTATTATCGCCTGAATACATGATATTATAAAGCTTGATGAACGACAATAGGTATATATCACTCACTAAATCACCAAGGATATTTTAGAAAAATATATCAATTTTTTATAAAATTTTTTAACAGTTGAAATTGTTGAATTTTTTTTATTTATTTGTTTATATTTTACAATCGTATCGATTAAATTGTTGTTTATGAGTAAAAACATTTAAAATTTAATACAATATTCCTGATAAGTTGTTATTCCAGAAAATAAAAAATCTAAGTATTTTAAAGTATTGTAGTCGTGTTTATTTTAGGTTTTATAGTACACAAGATATCCAAAGATGTCAAATTTTGGACATCAAAAATTGAACCATTTGTCACAACATTTTACATGGATTCGTTACTGCCTGAAATCATTGACCCAAGATTTGATAGAGGACTATCAATTAGGTCCGGTATACGTATACCGACAAAGAAGCTCTAACTAAATAAAGGTCTATTTAAGTAGCAATATAATATAATACAAACAATTGTTTTTTTTAAAGACTTACTGTTGTCAATATATAATTTATAATGATTATGTTTTTGAATAAAACTATGAACTAGGTACATTATACTTTATGTAAGTACGATGTTGTATTTACCTACCTGTTTTGTCAATACAATGCGCGCTGTAACGGTAATAAAATTATTGTTGAACTGTTTACTGATAAAACGAAATAATTACGCGTTCGGGGAACTTACGCACACCAATGATCAGTTACTACACACACACTCACACAGCAATTCCCAATGAATATAACATATTGCCTATACTGAACCCCTAAAAAACGGTCCACTTTCAACCGCCTTAAGAATGTATAAAATTTCAAAAATCATAATGTGAATAAATTATTGATTAAATGCTTGTTGTACATTCAGTACATTATAAATCATTACAATGACATCACGGGTTCCGCAATTGCAAATATATGTATGAAACTAAAACACTGCATTATTATACCGTTACGCAGAATAGTCCACGATGATCAGATGGTAAATTAAATGTTGAACAATAATATTAAATAGGTACCTACTGTTAATTTTATCGAATCCTCAACAAAAAATATAAATCTAAAAATTTAACTCTATTTTACGGAATTGTACTAGGTATAGGTTATATAATATTATTATTGTTTACAGAATATAAAATATGTATGTAGTTGATACCTGTATGCGAGTTTATTCCTCCCAATCTTGTAGAACTATGCCTGCTCGCAATGAGCTGCAAGTCATCACCAGTTCAACACAGTCAGTTTCGTTTTCGTAACCACGATAAATAACACGTTATTATATACTATACATATACGTACATATATTTTTATAAAAATAAACGTGATCAGCGAGATCAGCGAAAAGGGTAAAATCATTATAAGATGTGATGGTTTTAAGTTTGGATACCAAAATGAATTAGCTAATGACATTAAACGGTGGACATGTACGAAAAAAATATGTACAGCTTATTTGAAAACCGATCAACGCAATAAAATCCAGTTCGAGAACAGTTAACTTAATCACGATTGTGCGAAAGACTCGGAGCAAAAAATCAATAGACAGATACTCAGCAACAAATTGAAAGGAAAAACTTTAAAACAGATCTATGAATGACCGGCAAAATTATTTCACGACGAGATGAAAAATTGTAATGTAAGTACATTAACAAGCTCGGACGTAACTTATATAAAAAATAATATGAATCATGCTAGGAATTCTATTTATCCAAAATTGCCTCAAGACGTAAATGAAGTCCATAGAATTTTATCGTCCATTGAAGTTAAAACATTTACAGATGAGAACTTTTTAATGGTAAATGACTCATTAAATGGTTTGGTGATGTTTTCATGTTACGAAAATAACAAGTTTCTAAGTACGCCAACAACAATATATGTGGATGGAACATTTGACTATTGTGTACGATATTTTTGCCAATTGTTTACAATACATGGATTTCATAATAATTATTATATACCCCTAGCATTTTTTTGCTAAGGGATAAAAGTCAAACATCATATAAACGAGCTTTCGTAGAATTACGTAACCAATGTTTGAAGTCCGTGGAAACATTTGAACCAAAATTGTGTTTTGTTGATTTTGAAAAATCTATACATAATGCATTACGTGAAGTTTGGCCACAAATTGAAGTTAAGGGTTGTATATTTCATTTATGTCAATCTTGGTGGCGTAAAATACAACAAATTGGTTTAGCTACTGAATATTTAAATGCGGGAGAAAATAGAAAATATCTTACATACATATTTGGCCTTCCATTTCTGCCTCCAGAAGAAGCAAAATTTTCATTACTTTATTCTGAAATTATTGTAATTTTTACTAGACAATTATTTATTTTCAGGTAGGTGACGTTTTTGCCATAGATCTTGGTGAGCTAACCTAATAATGTCAAAATAATTCAATTTTCCGATTATTTGGCTGAAAATTATATAGATGAAGATTCATCTTTCCCACCAAAAATGTGGGCTGAAATGACATCCAGTGCACAAAGGTCTACTAACGCTTGTGAATCATTCCACAGTAAATATGATTCTAATTTTTCATCAACTCACCCTCATATATATATACATTTTTGGATGTATTAAAAGCAATGCAGGTAGATACAGACTAACTACTTAGTAAAAATAGTACTATGAAAAAAAATGTATATACATAGATTGTTATGTTCAACAAGCTATAGCTTTACCTTTGCTATGTTTTGGATGATTGTTGGAAAACATGCTAACGTCTTTAAGTCCCTAGCCCTAGACATAACCCCACGGTTGAGATTTTTGTTTTAAATTGTTTTTTATTTTTTTATTTTTTTTTTTTTTAGTGGTCTTGAAATCTATAAAATTTCTGCTTCGACAACTTGATCATTAGCATGTTACTATAAATAATAGATACATAATATTTATAGTGGGTAACAGATCAAAGAATTTAAAAAAAAGATACAATAGAAACAGTTTTAGATTAGTTCGTTTGGTAATTTGTACATTGAATAGGGGTTGACTAGAGTAGCTTGAGTAATTTGGTTGTCTTGAAAAATTCGATGGTGTTGATCTCATTATCAGGATTTGGGCCTAGACTTGCTCCAATTTGGTAGCTTATATTGAGCTCCTCTCTTTGTTGTATGTAAATTCTACATTCTTCGAATATGTGTTTTATTGTGATTGTTGTGCCACATGATTTACATATTGGTGGGTCTCCATTGTCCATTAGGTACTCATGAGTTAGTCTTGTGTGGCCAATTCTGGCCCTATTTAGTTTTTTTTCATTTGTGGTACTAATATTGGGATTTCTTCTCCACCTTTGGACCGTTTGTTTAACTTGGTTTAATTTGGTGTTTTGGATGTTCCATATATTTTGCCATAGTATAGTGGTGTCTTGTTGAATTTGTTTTCTTATATCAGAGTATGATGAAATGTTGATATATTGTGAATTCGGTGAACTGATTGCTAATTTAGTTTGTTTATCTGCCCTTTCGTTGCCGATTATTCCAATGTGCTTCTTCTAGTCTATTCTGAATTTGAATTGCTATATCGCTCGGATTGAATTTTTTTTTTACACTAATTAGTGTACTTAACGAGTCGCTTAGAATGATATGTTTTTGGCTTTTCTTTTTGTTTATGTATTTTATGGCTAGCAATATAGCAAGTGCTTCGGCTGTATATATGGAACATGTCGATGGTAGTTTGAATGATCTCTGTGAATTGTTTTTTATTATGTCTATTCCTACCCCTTCGTCACTTTTGGAGGCATTTGTAAATAGTTCTTGAAGTTCATTTTGGTTCTCTAGAGTATTTTTCAGAAGGTTTTTGTATAGAAGTGGAAGCGTGTTTTCTTTACGTAGAGTATTCAATTCTGTGTTTATTTTATAATTGTTTGTCCATGGAGGACAAATTATTTTTTTTATTATTTGTGGAATCTTGGTGTAGTTTTTATTATTTTGTAGTTCAAGGGTTATATTGCTAGTTGATGCTGGGTTATTTGTTAATCTGGTTAGTCTCGCAGCATATAGGAGTGTCAACTCTGTTCTTTTTAGGTCTGATGTTGGTTCTCCCGCTATTTTATAAATACTTTTAATTGGGCTGCTTTTGAAGGCCCTTATAGCCATTCGCATCCCCATGTTGTGGTTTGAGTCTATATATTTTATTAATGTGTTTTTGGCAGTGTTATAAAGAAATGAACCGTAATATAATTTTGCTTGGATTGTTGATTTAAATATTTTGATCAATGTTTCTGTTTCACATCCCCAATTTGTGTACGATAATAGTTTTATTAAATTAAGTGCTTTATTTGTAGATATTTTCAATGATTTTATGTGCTGCGACCACGTGAGCCTAAAATCGAATGTGATACCCAATATTTTTATACATGTTTTGTTGGGTATATTTTTATTATTCATTTTAATATTTAGTTCTCCTACATTTGATTTCCTAGTAAAGGTTATGCTCTTTGATTTTTCTATTGAAAAACTGAATCCCGTTTTTACTGACCATTTTTCTAGGTGATTTGCTGTTGCTTGTAGGTGGTATTTAACTGTTTTGATATTTTTACTTCTACAGGAGAAATTAGCATCATCTGCAAATATGTTGGCTTTTATCGGAAATTTACAATGATTATCAATTTTGTTAATTGCCACTAAAAATAGTGTAACTGAAAGTGCGGATCCTTGTGGTACTCCATTTTCCTGTGTAAAGGTATCAGAGATATGGTTTGATGTTTTGACTTGGAATGTTCTATTTTTTAGGAAGTTCGTTATAAAATTTAGCATATTACCTTGGCATATGACTTTATTTAGCTTAGAAAGAATATAGTGTCTCCAGGTGACTTCATATGCTTTTGAAATGTCTATACTGAGTAAACCTAAGATTTGTTTATTTTGAAGAGCTTGCTGAGCTTCTTTCTTTATTGTGATGAGGTTATCGTATGTGGAGCGATTTTTTCTAAAGCCACTTTGGAACGGCGTTAGGTAATTAATTTTTTCTAGATACCAAATAAGTCTAAAATTTACAATTTTTTCTATGACCTTACACATGGTGTTTAATAATGTGATTGGCCGATAACTTTCTGTGTTGAATCTACATTTTCCTGGTTTGTTAATAGGGATGGCAATGCCCTTTTTCCATGTTGAGGGGAAGGTACCGTTATACCAAATGGTGTTGTATATTTTTTCGAGTAAGATTTGACTTTTTGGACCAAAATATTGTATTAGTGTGTATGCTATTTCTTCCCTTGTTATCTTTGAATTAATTTGAAGTTGATTTTCATTGTTGTGGTCAACGATATTAATGATGGGTGTATTTTCTTTTATGTGTTTGAGATTGATAAAGTTTGGACTGTATGATGTGTCATTACTGTTTGAATGAAAGTACTGTCCTAATTTGTTAGAAATTTCATTTGGATTTGTTATTAGTTTATTGTTGATTTCATAGTTACGTTTAAGTCCTTTAAGAGAGTGTATTTTATTCCATATGAGTTTGGTGTCTGCCTTTTCGTTTATATTATTGATGAAGGATTCCCATGACTTTTTTTTACTTGATTTAATTATATATTTAGTCGCTGCCCTATGTTTTTTTAAATTAATATAATCACTTTGGTTTTTGTTTTTTTAAATTTATTGAGAGCTTTATTTTTAGTTTTTATTGCGTTTTTGATAGTCTCGTTCCACCAGGGTACCTTTGGTTTTTTCCCCTTATTCTTATTTTTTCCTATCGTAAGTTCAGCTGTTTTTATTATTGCGTCCGTGAATAATTTTGTTAGACTGTCTATGTTTAATGAGTCTATTTAATTTTGTATGTTGTCCACTTCCAGTTCTAGTGTCTCTGTGTATCTGGCCCAATTTGGGTCTTTTAAGTTCCACCTCTCTATTGATTCATTGTTTATTGCGTTGTATGCCCTAGATAAAATTTGAAGTATTATGGGAAATTGGTCACTGCTAGTTAGGTTTGGCGTTACGTTCCAATAGATCCGTTTTGCTAATGATGTGCTAGCGAAAGATAGGTCAATGTCCATCAAGTTTCCATTTATTGGATTTAATCTTGTGGGTTCGGTGTTATTTAATAATATTATGTTGTTATTTTCCAGGATTTTTTCCATGACTTTAGCTCTTTGATCAGTGTTTTTGGAACCCCATATTACGTTGTGACTATTAAAATCTCCTACAATTAAAAATGGTTGTGGTATTTGTTTTATAATATTGTTAATGTCCGCGTCAGTGAATGATTTGTGGTTAGGTAGATATATATTGCATATGTTAATATCATTATTCGTTAATTTGACTGTGACCGCTATCGCTTCTATGTCTGTAGATAAGTTTAATTGACTGCTCGGGTAATTAGTGTTAATGTACATGGCCACTCCATCACTTGCCCTTGCACTATCTAATCTGTTTTTATTATAACCATCATAATTAGCTAGGTTTGTTATGTTGTCGTTTTTGAAGTTAGTTTCTTGAATGCATATGATATCTAGATTATGTTCTTGTATGAAAATGGTGATTTCTTCGTACTTTTTATTGAACCCATTCATATTCCATTGTAGGATTTTTATATTGTCATTTTTATGTGAATTCATTGTTTGTTTTTTTGTTTTTTTTTTGTTGTTGTGTTTTTTTTTTATGTGTTGATTTGTTTATGCTTCTGAACTAGCTGAGTCATAATTAGCATCTACTAACTTTTTAGCAAAACGAGTAATTCTATTTTTTATGTTTTTGTTTTTTAAAGTAGGTTTATTTTTAATAATATATCAAGTAGTTCGTCTTCAGTAATCTTGTATTCTGTATAATATATGTCATATAGGTTAAAATCACCTTGATTGTTTTCAAAAATATGTTTGAATGTAGTGAAATCGATTTTGAAGTCTTCGTTATCATTAAAGATTTCTTCTGCAGGGCTTAAATTAGTATCAATATTTTCTAGGAATTGTTTGAGAGAACTAGAAGTTATTTTGGGTTTTTTTGTTTCCTGTACTTTCATGATTTTGTTTTCTAATATGTTGCTTTGTGAGGGGTTGTCAATTACTGTAGGTGAGTTTAGTAATCAGGGGGAGGGGAAATTGAAAGGGTCGGGAAGAGATCTTTTTGCGCCAGAGGTCGGTCTATATCCATAATAGCCATTAAGACTTCTTCATTTGTTGTGATTATTAAATTTGGTACATTTGATTTGTTTTTATATGTATTGTCAGGGCCATTTTCATTTGTTGCCGTCTGTGTTATGATTGTGTTTTCTTCAGGTTTATTCGGACAATTAGAGGCAATGTGGCCTTGAGTTTTACATAAGAAACATGTTAGCGAGTCGTCCGATATAAATATTCCGTAGTTTGTGTCATCGTAGTTGATTAGGATTGAACTAGGGAGTTTTTCTACAAGTTCATGACTTATGAATAACTGACGACGAAAGCTTAGAATGTGGGAGAAGTCGGTATCTTGTATACCTGCTCTTAAAAATGAGATGTTGCTACGCAAAACTATATAAAGTTTGTTAAATTCATGTTCTATGGCTTCGTGCGGAATGTTGGGATAGACGTTAGATAGAATTATTCTTTTGTTTGGGTTATGCAATTTACGGATTTTGAATTGTTGTTCATTAATTGTTATTATTGGGTGGTTAATAGTGAGATTGTCTACTAATGCTTTATTAGTGAGGAGAATGCACAATCGTTTATTCGATATACGGGAGGCGAAGATAATGTTGGCCGGTTTTACAATATTGCCGATAGCGATAATATAATCTTTGTGTGGGAATGTTTCGTTTATGTCTATTAATATTGCTTGTTCTTTTTTCGGGATTAGACTGTTTGCTACAGTTGATGCAAAAGGTTTTTTGTGTGCATCTGTGGATATTTGTGCTTCGAGATTGTTTGTTGATGAGGAGGTCTTCTGTGGTGTGAGGATTTGCTGAGTTATTTTGGTTACTAGTGGCGTTGATTTGGTTATTAATACCTGTGGGGTTTTAATTTGATTGATTTTATTGGGTGACTTTGTAACAGTTGACTTTGTATTGGTTGGAGGGTTTTGACGGATTGATGGGCTCTTCATCGCGGGTTTTTTTTGTGAACATGATTTAGTGTTTTGGGCTTGTGCCCTGGTTGTTTTTATTTTGATCGCGCGCCTACGGTATTAAATAATTACCATATTTACCTGCGTATATTGACTGTATGCTATCGAAGCTAATAAAGACGGAACTCGCGATAGTAAACGTGTTGTCTGTACGCAGTATAAACACGAACTGAATTGTTTTTTTTAGTTAGTAGCTAATTTAATGTTATTTTGAATTTATTTATTTTGAATTGTTATAATATGAATAAACTACATTACAACATAAATCATATGCATCATATGCATCAATTTCATCAAAAGCACGACATCAATGTCCCTGGAATCGTAAAAAGCAATGTATGGTGCAGGTTAAAAATATCGCTAGCAACGCCCAACAAAAAATAAATATTATATATTTTTACATTGTTATAATTTAGCATGAATTTTCACGGCTATATCGTTGAAATTCTCACGATTTTTATTTATATGTAAATATGTAGGTTTTTTTATAGAAATTGTACGACGCTGCGTCATTCCCGTGACCCTCTGGGAACGAACTTATCGGACATTAATGGATTACTCCCTGATTTTGTTAGTTTTTATTTTCACCAGTAGAGCTTTTTAAGTTTTTTGCTGTCGATATTATACTACAACATCACAACATTGAGTTAGCTACTTTTCTTGCCAAATTAGATTATTATACTTAAGGAGAAATCTATTTTAGGCATTAAAAACTTGTGATTCTGTAAAAAAAATATCGTTTTTAAAATTCCAGAAACGAATTTGTAATTATTCGCAATTAATTTATATAATAGCACATTTATTGAATCGTTTGAACAGTCAACGTTCTACGTGAAGGTGGCCACCAAAACAGATCTTAGCTTGTATAGTTTTATTGTTTAATGACTATTATTGTTTGTGAATTCTAACAACCAATTTGATTCATTCGGACAAAGTTTTGGGGGAGATAACTTCGTGGACATGTCTCCTTTAATGACTAGGGTTATTTTTTTAGGGATAAAAATGTTTTTTTCAGTTTGAAGGGATCTTACTAAAATTTTGCAAAAGTTCGTACACAATAGTGCAAAATTAATTACATACTAAATATTTTTCAGTAATTTATTGTTAATTGCTTAGGGAGAAGAGTATCAAATTCATCTAACAAAAAGATAAAAGATAAAAATATTTTATCTAGATAATTATCTAAATATTTAAATAACAGATAATTTTAGAAATTAAAATTAAAACAACTATTTAAAAAAAATATATATACCGTCATGTAAGTACACAAAATAATGCACACACAAGAGAACCCATGGCTAATGGCCGTTCTTGCCTGGCGGGTCACCGGCCACTTTTCGTGTAACGTACTATTATTAATTAACAACATTGAAAAGATATTTACGAGTATTGTGTATTTGTGTATACGAAATAATGTTTATTATTATTATAAGTCATGTGCAATTAAAATTGGTTTAGAGATTGTTTATAGTCCATAGATTTTAGATTTATTATATAAAACATAAAACATAAAACATAAAACCCGAAATATATAAATAGCATCTCATGTATTGCTCATCAGACTTATTGTCATTAATTTCAGACGCATTGCAAATACGGAAAGAATAGACGGCTGGTTTATCTTTATTTCTCAATGAATAATATTATATTCTATGGAATTTTGTTTGGGACGGCGGTGGTTATAACTTGCCATCTGTTCTATTATTCGTATTTTAATTATAGTTTAAAAATATTTATAAAATTCTGGGAATTTGACATATTTGTTGCGACAGTAATATACTAATATAGGCTAATTACATAAATTAATTAGTATATTATATTATATATTATTAACCGAATACAGAATATTAATTACTAATAAGTAATAAGTACTAAATAGGAATAATTTATAGTCTTTTCAGAATAACGTCATATATTTTTAGCCCTGGATGTTATTTTACGTACAAGTTATGCCTCAGATAATGAGAATAAAAATGAAACATTTTCGAACAGATCTAGCTAATTTTCACCAAAAAATTTATCTTGTAAATTTATCTAGATAAGTTAAATTTTTATTTAAAATAAATACTTAGATAACTTATATTTATTTATCTAGATAAGATAAAAGATGAAAAAATAATTATCTGGTTAATTTATCTAGATAAGTCCTAACACTGACCTTTAATAGTGGAACGTGCGTACTAAAAAGGCAGTCATGTCGACCGGAAGTCCTTCGAATGAAATAAATAACGAGTACCTACCTATGATAATCGTTTTCTTATAAACACTGTAAAAACATCAATCCACGATTATAGATTAAACATAACTACACGATATATTTTATGACAACCATAATATTTATTAAAGTCGATATAACGAATTCCCACAATGTCATCGAGCTTATAAAGTCAAAACCAGTGTATGTTTATTATTATAAGTACATTAAATATTATTATCTGAACAGAATTATGTTATAATAAATTTATAGTAGGTACAAACTACTCGCAGCTTGTGACCTCATTAATACAACCTCGGATGTAACTATGGTAAATTATGTACCTATAATTAATAAATTATCGTAATACACACCTTGTAAGTTGTAGTTAATATTATGTTGTTAAGATTCTTTTAGTTTTCTATCACTTCAGCGGTGTAAAATGTAAAACAAACGGGCTATAATAAAGTAGTAAAAATCTGGACTGTATAAATTATTGACGATAATCATCTAAACAAGTCTCAATTTGATATAAATTTCAAATTGAAATTAAAGTCGGAAGATGCGTTCAATCCAAAAAATAAAACTATCGGGAAATCAACTATTTATTACCTATTTAGTTAAATAGGTTAAATAGTTATATAGTTAATTAATGTTGTAAGTTGTAACTGTCATATTTGCAATAAAAACTATCGTATTATTGTGAATTTGACTGCGCTTTCAAAAGTAAATACAAACCGTTTATTATAACCAAAAAACATTTTTTTTTACTAACCATGAATCTTATCACCTTACATAAAAAATCGATTCATATTATTTATTGCCTTGTTGCTTTGATATTCGATAAATATTATGCATCAAAATTCTTGGAAAAAAATATTCTGCTATGAAAAATAATATTAAAAGCGTATGTTTGTATTTATTTAAAAAAATTACATACTTACCTACTTATTATATTGGTAAAAAATGTGAAAAAAATAAGATTATGAAAATAAATAATGGATTTTCATACAATACTTAAAAATTTCCAAATGCAACTGGTGCCGTCTCACGCAGCCTATGCGGTCCAGAGCATCGCACTGGGTACAATTACCGGCATGCCATGGTCCTTCAGTAATATAATATAAAAAAGGCCAACAAACACTGAGTCTATTCGAAACCAATTAAAAAAGGCATCGTAGAACCTATCTTTATAAAATAACTTAACTCCAGTCACCCACATCTACTACAGTCCATCGGATAAGCAAAGGCCATTACTGGCATTACTGTAGTATGGAGGAATACACAATCGAAAAATTTAACGTTGATTTGAGAATTCCATAATATCCAGTCAACACCCTGTACTACAAGGAGCGGGTCTTACCCGAAACTTGTAAAAAAGACAACTTAATAAGTTTTTCCGTCATACTAATCACTGAAATTCAATGCCGTTCAGAATCTAATATGGAATTTTCCTGAAGAGCGTTTTTAAAGTTTGATGATTCCTATAATAATTATTAGCATGGACGTATGGTACTTTAATCAAGATAATATTGTGTTCGAAAAACGCATAGAAAAATATTTCGTTATTACAATTATTTCTATAGTAATAAGTCCTAAAAATAGTGTTATTTAAAAATTAAATGGAAATGCTTATAGAATATTTAGGGATATGGCCTATTGTATAAATTTGACATGTTTATAATATTAAACTGTTTATTTGAGGGTTTATTTAGAATTAGGTTTCATATTATAATATAATATTTTCAGACTACAATCCCTAAAAGTGACAACGTTTATGAAATTTTAGATATTGTTTGTAGCATTTCCACTGTTATTAAACAAACATTGCTTTTAAAAAAATATTTTTTAAAACGTTTTGGAAGAAATACCTATATTATTAAAAGGAAAAGAGAACGTTTTGGTTTTTCATAGTGATGGAAATGGAACGTAGATATGCTCAATAATAAGAAATAAGACTACCGAAAATATTTGTTTGCGTTGAATTAATCTTTAATACTATACCTAATAGAAAAATTATTGATCATATATTACATTGTTTAAAATATAAGAATAAAGAGTACATATTGTGCTAGTAAAATTAAAACATAACTACTTCAAAAAACTTACGTCTTACACAAAACCGTGTTTCCAATAGGTACCTATTAATTTTCTTTGGAAAAAATTATGTTAAGATTTTAGACTAAAAATAACGATATCATTCAATCCCAGGTTATTAACAAAAGATTCAATTACAAATTCAATACATTTTAATAAGAATAGAAAATAGTACCTGCCTAAACTTGCATTATGGTCCCACAACCCTCCATCGTGGCCACCTAGTTGATGATTTTGGGCGGTAATACATTTTGTATATAAATATATTATATGATATAATATTTTATTTTCATTAGAAAAACAATAATGTTAACAACTCATGTAATTACCCAATGTAATTAGGCGTCTCCTCCTGTAATTGGACGTTTCCGGTACGAGTAAACAAGTTGTACCTAGGTATCAATTACATTTTTAAAATCCACTCAGCACAACGCCCCGCGGGGATGAATAGACTAAATAAAATATAAACATGCTTAAATACGTCATTAAATAACACTATTATAATTTATAAAGGTAAATGTACGATGCACCAAGCTCTATGTATATTTTATTTTTATAATTTATAATATTATACACATTCTTGAATCCATTAGTTACATCCACGATACGTATACGTTTTAAATTTAATTTTAACGCATTTCGTTATTTTTTTATACTACCTAATGAACACTAAATATGAAAATATTCTACGTCTATTCAATAATTATTAGTATTTACGTTGGTATTGAAGGGCGTCCGAGGTCCGTAAGATATAATATCGGGAGGGAAACGTAATTTTGTATTCCGCTCTCACAAAAAATATAATTTCAAGTAGGTAAACAAGTTAAAAATATAGTTCTAAGTAGAAATCTTGAATTGCACCAATGGAAAAAAGTGTAATTATTGTTCTAATATTAGGAAGTGACATCCTGTCAAAGTGAAGGGGTAATAAATTCTGCCCTTATTTGAAAACCTTCCCCTTTCAACAAGCAATGGACGTACCTACTTGGGCAAATAATTAATGGGGTCTGGATTTGAATACTATAAAAACTATAAAAAAAGCTCTACAATTATCCATAAATTCTTATTTTTACCTTAATAATAATAATTATTCACTTAAAAATAAACTATTTTTTTTTTAAATTGAATTAATATTTAAATGTTTTGTAATTATAATTCTAAGGTAAAAAATTTAAACTAAAAAAATATAAATATTTCTATACAATGTTGTATTATTCTTTCTAAAGTATCTATAAACATTCAAAAATATAAAAATAACTACGTTAACTATGTTAAATTCAACGATCAACTAGATATACCTACTATAATATATTTGCTAAGTTGTTATACAGGTAGTACTGCATTAATCCTAGCTTCAATATTTATTTAAGTTAATATTTTTAATTACATAATATTTGACACTGGGAAAATGTCTAAATACGCCAACAAAATATGCAAATCAAATGTTTTACTTTTGAACTGTTACATAATGAATCAAATTATGCACTTGGAACGCATTGTTGTTCCTCGAATGAGGACTTTCAAAACTTTGCATTGAAATCCGGGTCCTAAATTATTATTATTATTCAATCGCTGAATCTGACGGTTATAGCCTATTATAGGGTAGTCAGGTATATTTTCATAAACTTAACGACACTTAATTTATTTTTACGCGTGCATATAATATTATCTTATTATATTCATGTAATAATCATAGTAAAGTAATTTACTTATATTAATCCATCTCCAAATGAATAACAATATACTTTATTATTTCGTAAATTTTTTCCCGTATTTTCGCTCACGTCGCCTCGAATACGACAATGCGCGTTGGTTCCGTAAAGTTATATTACTTTGTAATGTACATTAATTCAACCTTTGTCAAACGCGCACTATTATTTATCGTGTATAATATATAGGTACGACCTATGTCTGGTTCGCGGTTCGACGAAAATAATATATTACGGCAACGTCTGCACATTTGGGCATCCGTTTGCTGCAGTAGGTACGTTTTTGGATTCATAGCGGAACGAGTTCCACGAAAAAAAAAAAGTTTTTGTTTTCTAGTCCCGAGCGAATTTTTTTGATACATAACATTGGCATGCGTTTTTTTTACGGCAAACGCATAAAACATATTTTATACATAACAATAATATACGATATTGTGTTTCGCAACGCTTATTCGTTTTAGATATTTCCTAGATAGAGGAACACATTATACTATTATAACTCCTTTGATTCAAACTTTTTTTAACTAATTTTTCTATAGTACGAATTTTATTTATTACCCATGCCATTTTGTAAAATTGGGGTTTTATTGTATACATAATATATTCAAGCGGGTTTCAGCCTGGATAGTAGTGACCTTTGACCCGATCTTTCGAGATTTTCGGATCTGTGAACAAAACAATAAGGAATTAAGTTACCTATGGTAATAATTTATAGGTTATCATAATAATAGCTAACATACCTAATACAAAATATATAAATATTATTAACTAAAGAATGAGGAAGGTTGGAAATGGTCTACGGTTTTTCGATACTTTGGTTCTGGTTTTGACTTTTTTTTAAATACTTAACAAGATGATAATATGGTAAAAACAATAAAACACACATGTGTATACCTTATACATTATTATTAGAGAGTTTTTGCACAACGCCGGTAAAACACTCCGGTAAAAATAACGTTCGGTTAAATTATACGGTAATATAGTAACGTTATAGTTGCAAATTTAGTTTTTGTATTACCGGATAAATAATATTCCGTTAAAATATTTTATCACATTGTAAATTGTAACCATTGACATATAAACAGGTTTATGACTTAACCTTTTTGATATCAACATTTTAGATTCGAAAAAGCGGGATACCAAAAACCGGTGACTGATAAAGAAAACAGCTGTAATCACCAGCGTAAACTTTGACCAAAATCACAGACTAGATACACAGACATCAGCTATATAGTAGTTATAGTACCATGATATAAACAACATAGTATGATCGAAAAAGTCCAGATTTGGTCCAAGTCCACGTCAATACGTCACTTGCTTACCCGTATTATCATACTGTCATTAAATTATTATTACTATACACTACTCTACGTCACGTGCTTACCGAAGTATCTGACCGTCAAAAAGTTACGATCATACCTTTTTTTTATATCATGTATAGTACTATCTAGCGAACTCCCACCGTGAATTGAAGCATCAAGGTCAGGGGTAATTCATATGACAAATAAGATTAATTACGATTTATTTTGTATTGTGTTTTATTATTTCTAAACCTGTAGTTATAAAAACAAAAAATATATTCAGTAAGTCATTTTACATTTCTTATTTTATCATTAAAAACGATGTTGTTCCTAATACATTTTGTATACCTAATTAATGAAATGTTTTGTCCCCCGAGAAAATGGCGGCCATCGACAGCTGAGCTTCACTTGATAACAATGTAAATTATATATTGTTCTATGATTATATAGGAGTACCTTATCTAGTTAGTATATAGATATCTGTGAATAGATATAACCGATTGATGAGATATAACCGATCATAACCAGCAATACGATGCCTGTCAAAATAATTAAAATAACCGATTACGAAAATCAAATAACCGTACCGATATTTGGTGCGCATGCGTGAAGGCTTGTTTTGATGTATGTTCAACATCGAACCGAACCCGTACCAAACATTTTGTTTAATATCGATCTGAATTCGAACCTAGTTCCTGAATTCAAAATAAAATAAAATCAAGATTCAATTTTTTTAGTTTTATGTCAAATTAAAATATAAAATATAAAACATATTTTGTTGGAAATGATGTTATAACCCATGTTTCATTTTTTTTCTGGAGATTAATTATTGAACCTCGAACTTTTGGTTGGAGTTCGGATTGGTTCTGTTTTTTAAAAACTTGGTTTGGCGGTCGAACTCAAACCGAACACCCAAAGTTATGTTTAATCTTTCGAATTTAGTTCGATCCACTGGCCACTTCAACAATACACCTTTTACAATCATTAATTAATTACATTATATAAGTTACATTAATAAGTTACATTATAATTACAGAGATAACTAAGTAGCTGCTATTCCTGCTAACTACGACGTACGTAATTGCGTTGGATTTTTGACTATTTTATCGTTTTAAGTGAAGTATTATTATTTTGATTTAAAAATGCGTGTTGCACAATACATGATATTACGTAAAATAGAACATATTATTATCTACATACTGTATTTAAATTTGTCACATTTATACTTTATTTTGATAGTTAAAGATATTGTAAACTGTAAAGTGTAAATGAATAATACCCAATTACTATTTTAGTAATATTAACGGTTTTACGCAATAATTATACTAATAGGTAGATATAAGCAAATTGACGATTGTTGACTGTAGGCAATGATGTAACTACCTATATATCCCGTTCGATTATTAAAAATAATAAATTACTATATAATATTATTTTTAACCGTCTATTTAAGCCGTCTACCCTTAGTAATAATTATTACGTACCATCGGGAAAACATATTACGAATAACACGATAATTAATGTTGAAATACGAGATTGCTTCTATTTGTTATTAACATTTTTGCACAGCATTTAATGATGTGAGACGATTATGTGTGGATGTATTACATGTGGACAGGTACGATTTGTTTTTGTTCTCAGATATAATTGAAAACTTGTAAAAAATATTCCGAACACCGTAGATACATTATCATAACCTAATAATTATCAATTAGTATTTAAAAATTAGAATTTAACCCAAAAGTTGACATGATAATTTCTAACACAAAAAAAATATTTTTAAAAGCACCTTCTCGTGTTAATACTTTTAAAGAAATGTGCCCAAATTTAAGTTTACCACCACAGCCCGTTATTACTCGTTGGTGTACGTGGCTTAATGCAGCTTTTTATTATGGTAAGAACTTTGATAAGGTCAAAGAAGTTATCAATAAATTTAATGAAAACGATGCAATATCTATTCAAAAAGTTCAAGATTTATTTAAAGACAATTCAATAAAAAATGAACTTGCAGTAATATTAGCCAATTTTCAATGCATCACAGAAACAATCTTACAAATAGAAAAATCTGGCACCAACCTACGAGAAACCATCTCGTTGGTTAAAAATGTTGAAATTAGGTTAAGTGAAGGAGGAATATGCATAGAATTTGCTAAGCTTAAACTAATGCAAGTATTATCGAAGAATCCAGGGTATTCTCAAATTATAAAAATTTGTGGAATATTAAGCGGAGAAATAAGCAATGACAATGAAGATTGAAGGCATTGAAGAGTTGACACCTGAAGACATTTCTTGTTTTAAGTATGCACCTATCGTGTCTTGCGACGTAGAAAGAAGTTTTTCAAAATACAAATCTATGCTACGTGACAATCGTAGAAATTTCGAATTTGAAAATATAAAATCACATTTCGTAACTTCATGTTGGTACTCGTTCCAAAATTAATATTACATTTTTTATTATTATTTTATTAATTTTGCATTTATTTAGTTAAGCAATAGATATAAATGTATAGTTTGTACACATTTGTGAGCAGAATGCCAGAATTATATTGATATTAAAATTGTATTTTTTTCTCATACCTAATATATTTTGTAATTGTTTTAAGATGTTCATTTTTGTTTTTAATACACAATAAAAAATTTTTTTTTGCATATTTTTTTGCATATTTTAGAATTTTTGAGTGCATAAATATGTGCATATTTAGCAATAATTTTTGCATAAAAATCTGGGCCCTAATCATATACCATAATACCTTATATTTAAGTAGCTAACTATGGTTGAAAATTTAAATACATTTTACTAAAATATTTTACACGATTGGAACAAATTTACTTTAGAATAACTATTTTATGGAACACAGAGCATTGATCCATTTTTATCTGTGATTATATTATCTTATTATATTATCACTTCGAATCCCTCCTTTTTTTGTTCGCCTCGTGCGCTTTTTGATCGGAAATTCCTACTCGGAATTACCCTAAAGCACCGTCTTATTTAAAGTATTATTATGCTCTAAAGAAACATATTCTAAGCACGTGCTGAAATACACATACTTAATTTTAAATTGTTGGCAAGATAAGTGATAACTGAAGAATCATATTGCACCAATACAAAATTGAAAATGCCCGTGTATTTTTTTCTTGGTTCTTTCACATTGCTTGATGATAGATGTTTATTATAACTTTTTACAATTATTTTTAATTTCTTTTCATCTGTTCTGTCTTTTTTCTCACCATTGGATTTGAAATGTCGGGCCAGATTAACTTTCGTAAATTCACCGAGTAAGTGCAATATTATAAGACTGTAATAGTTTAACTACTAACGTGGATGAAAAAATCAAGGAAAAATAACAAAATCTTTCGTTTTTTCTAGTTCCAATAATCTACACAGATATGTAAATAATCGAAATTAAGATATTTTTTTCTTAATGTGTATAATGTATCTAGCCAATTATTGATAGTTATCGTGTATCAATGTTAATCGTTGCTCATTAGTCATTACTCATTAGTCACTTTGTTAATATTTCTCATACGTTATAAGTTATAATTTAGATAAAAATGAGTAGATACCTACCTATATAAAATATAATTATTTGTAACAATAAACGATAAGACATTCGACATACGTCGGCCAACAATTTATTTTGTAGATAATATCAAAATAGAATTATAAAATATGTAGGTACCTACTTGTAATCATATATTATAATTAAAAATTAAAGAAGTATGCATATGAAAAAAAAAAACATCAATGATTAATTAAGAACTTTTATTTTATTCAGAACTAAAAAATATTTTCCAAAAGAACAAATTTTTTTTTTTAATGAGCGGAACAAGACGTATTTCTTTTTAAAAGGAACTTGCTAAACACCAGATATATTAACAACCAACAACGTATATATATAGATAGGGTTGTCATTGGTTACAGCAGCTCTTGAAGTAGAGGCTCTGATCCGGTTAGTTTTCTGGTGTATGTTTTGCTATTCAGATGTTTCACCAGATCTCCTGAATCCTGTCTGACAGTTGCAGCGCATATCTTGTTGATCTTCAAATTTGATTGTTTAGGTATCATTTCAAATAATTTCTAGTATTTAAAGTTTGTTGACAGATGAGGCATCTAAAGATGGTTTGGTTGTGTGTAACATTCATTTTATAATGATTGAATGAAAAGAACTATAATGATACATTTTTTTATTGTCTGGAGCCAATGGCAACCCGGCATTAGTACCAAAGATTTATTTATTTTTTTTCAAAATATATTTGTAACCAATGGCAACTATAAAAAATGAATAATAATATGTAGTATATCTGCTAATTATAATAGTAATACCTATAATATGAAACCAATTTCAACCCTATAAATAATTAAATACAAATATTTGATTTGCGTGAGCTACCCTACAGCTACCTATAAGTGTTGAAAATATACTCTATAAACACCCTCCAAGACACTAGGAAACTATTTATATAACTTGTATTGAAATCGGTAAAGTAGTAATTAAGCCATTAGCTAACAGACAAATATTCGTTTTTTATATAGATATACGAGATATTATTAATTTTAAATATTAAAATAATTAAATACCTAACATTATTCAAACTGTAATTGAGCAGATTCAATTTAAAACTATATTATAATACTTGTATAATTATTATAGTCTGCTATATAATGATAATGATGGATCAAAAAATAATGCGAGTTCAACACCAATATATGGACCTTTTGAAAAACTACACATCAGTGATTGGGGTCAATCCAATATACATCATGAGATCGTGCAGGTAGTTAATACATTTATCTTTTTTCCTAAGCTAAATTATAGCCTTACTTTATTTTTATTTCTAATATATATTTAATGTAAATAATTTTCAATTGTTTATGTTTTTAATCAAGTTAAAAGGTTATTTATTTTAAATACTATAATGTGGCTTATTTTTTTTGTAAATAATTTTTTTTTTGATTAGTTAAACATACATCTATAGTCATCTTATATCTACTTCATTTTGAATACTTATTAGGTATATTGTGTATAGCAGCATCTATAATATCAAATACTTTGCATATTAACTAATATACCAATATTTAATTTGTTTATTTTAAGGCTTTTGATAAAATGAATATAAAACAAATGAAACCAATACAACAGAATTCATTTTTATATTTAATGAATCATTATAATACGGCAATGATTGGCTTTTCAAAAGGAAAATCTATTTCTTACTTAGCAAGTATTTGTTCTTCAATTATGAGCAATAGTAATGATAAAATGGTATGTTATAACAAATTATGAGTTGATTTATGTTAAGAAAAGATAATATGTTAAACTACTTGTACTTTTTTATTATTATTAAACATAGTTTTTTTTCTAAACTTAGTACTAAACTAATTTTAAAAATCTTACCTGTTTACAGAAAAGTTTTGTCATTGGACCCAAAGCTATTATACTAAGTAGTTCTTTAGCATCATGCTCTACATTAGAATATTTATCAAATAAACTCTTCTCTTCAACAATAAAAAAGAACAATATTGCTGTAGCTTATGAATCTAGTCCAGTGCAACACACAATAGTAAGTGAAACACTTGAGAGAATGCCATACTCCTGCTAAACGCTAAAGTAGTATTATACAGGCAATTTTAATAAAATGTTGACAAAATACCATTGTCATTACCATGGTTGGTTGTTTTTTGATTAAAAAATTATATAAAAAAACAGTTTTGAGCAAAAATAACTAATTAACGATAAAACTAAATCTATAAACAGTATAGATGATGTTTTTTTTTTTGTGAGATAATGTTTTATTTTATTGACATCATTAATTCAAAAATGTTGCTTAAGTTTTTAAAGGCTAAAAATATTGAATTTTAGACCATAATAAGTTGTAGAAAATGTCAACTACACTGCAATTATTTTCTTCTGTATCAAATATAAATTAGATTTTTAAACTACGATTGTAACTTGAGTGATTTGTTTTTGCGCAAAAATGCTTTTTATCTAGTTTTTACAAACAATTTATAAGTGTGGTGTGCTATTATGACGTTTAAAATTATTAAAAAAAATTAATTACTTACCAAATTTCAGAGTTGTTAATTTTATCTATTTTTGTTTTTATATTTGTAGGCAGCTTTGTGTAATGGATGTGATATTTTAATTGCTACTCCAACAAGTCTCCAAAATGTACTTACCCAATCAAAAATATTTAATTATTCGAATCTAAGATATTTTGTTTTTGATAATGTAGATCTACTACTGGATAACTATAAAAATCAAGTAATTACATTGTAATCTGTATACAATTTTGAATAAAAAAAATTTAATTAAAAAAAAATTTCAGATGTCTAATTTTCTTCAAATTTTAACAAAACTTAAAGAAAAAGAAGGATGCAATATACAATTTATATCGGCATCAGTCAAATGGAATAAAGATGTAGATACATTTTTAAACCGGTTGTTTATAAAATGGCAGTATATTTTTGGATCTCCCCTAGAAGCTGCTCGTTATATGAAAATAAATTTTTATGTTGTACAAGTCAAGGATGATAAACTAGAAAAAATATTACGTAAAAAAAAAAATTCTTATTAATATTACAATGTGTTAATTATTATTTTATTCTAAAATTTCAGAATTTTTAAAAAATAACATTAAGAACTGTCAGAGTGTTTTGATTACATCTAATGCTGATGAACTAGGCATAATTTCTAGTTATATTCAGCAACATGATTCTAGTATAGAGGTATTGGTTCCAAGTCAAATGAGAATTTCTGATGGTAAATTGATTAATATTAATTAAAGGTTAATTGTAATAGGTTGGGTACTTCAAATTATTTTTACTTTTACATAATATGGGGTTTTATTTATGTTTAGTTTATACATTGCAACAATGGAATGAGCCATTAGAAAAAAAACAACGTGTATTAATTTGTAGTGACAATATGATGATTGATTTTTATGTTGTGGATGCCGATTGTTTAATACATTATGATATTCCTGCCAATAAACAACAATTTTCAATAAGATTCAGTGTCTTACAAAATTCTAGCAATGTTATGATAGTGAGTCCCTTAAATTAATTTTTTTTTAATTTTAATTTTAAAAAAATCATTATTTTTGTATTTCATAAATTAAATATATATTGGGAATCTTAATGGTTTATAGACTCAAAAGCTTATATAGATGGACATTAATCAATCCAATCTTAAATTGATATGTACCATTCACTTGAAATTCTTTACCAAAACTACATTTTTATTTTTTTGTTTATAGAATAAAGAGCGTAGTACTTATATATTTTTAAGTGACAATACTAAAGACATGTTGCAGTTGCCAAAAGTAGTTGAAATCATGAAAAGTTTTGGTAATGGTGAAGTGGATCCAATTTTGCTGAAACATGCCAAGGTTTTAAAAATATAAAATGCATCTGAATTATACTTAATACAATAGTATTGATGTAAACAATAAAGAGTACATCACATAAAAGTGTGTTATCGAATGTGGGACATAGAAATAACTAGCTATCAAATATTTGTCATAAATGATTGGAAAATAGATTATTTTTTTTAACTTAAACATTTTAAAAATATTAATAAAAATACATTTTTAAAGTCATCTAATAGAATTTTCTGTAATTTTTATAACACATGTTAACTTTAAAGTAATTGATGACAGGTATTTGTAAATTTGTTTTCAGTATGTTCCAATTGTAAGAAACGGACAAATCTTGCTTTGATGTGCTTTTGATATGAATAGTCCATCAAAATTAATTAAATTTTAAATATTTTTTAGAATATAAATGACTCTCTAGAAAAAGAAAAGAGAAATTGTTTATTCTGCAGCGAAATACAACAATTTGGTTATTGTTCTACACCCATGGCATGCCAGAGTCGTCACATTTTATTCAAGCAACTTGATGAACCTGGTGTTAATATTCCTAGGTTCGTATTTTTCTAAATACGCTAGTAATAATTAATTTATACTCCCTGCAAAATAAGAACGCACCCGGGCGGCAGACCAAAACAGGTTCGCTGCGCGCAGGTCGGGCTCATGACTATATGTTTATAACTTTGACAAGGTTGCGGGTGGGAAACCGGTCACCGCTTGTGCAACTAGGTACATTCTTATTTTGCACGGAGTATACATTTATCATTTATTAATATTAGTTAAATTAAATAATGTACTATAACAATGGTATTTAATACCATATGATTACATTTTTATTTTAGATCTGGATTAGCTATTGTAAAAATTTTAAATGTCTATGATGCATCTCACATGTCTGCAAAACTTTTGAAACTGAATTGTACAAATATTCTTAATGATGATCAACATTGGTCAAATGTAGTGGACTATACTGATACCATTAATCATAAGCTCAGTTCATACTTTTCAAAAAGGGATTCTGAGTACATTTTAATGAGCTTATATGACGTAAACAAAATAAAACGTTAATATATTTTTAAATATTTTTAGAGTTCTTCATGAAAAACCTAAACCTGGAGATATGGTTGCTGTACAAGTGGAATCTAATTCTAGAAAAATAATTGACACTGGATATTTCAGAGCTCTTGTTATTAATGTAGTTGACAAAAATACAACAAACCCTAAAGTGATGGTTAAATTAATTGATGAAGGATATATTGAAACAATATCGGTATAATATATAACATTTATTAATAATTAATCATTCCTGATGTTAAAATTGTTGATATGCGTTTAGAAATGGAAAGTGTTTGTGTTACCTGATATGTTAAAAAGTGTACATACTACTACTGTGGATATGTTTGTGGCATCCATAAAACCAATTGGATTTGATAAAATATGGCCTATCCAAGCTAACCATCGCATTATAAAACATTTAAAAGATGTTAATGTTTGCAATAATACAATTATTGTAAAGGTATGATATTTAGTATTTATTTATCATGCGATTTTATGTGTTCAAATTTTATGTTTTCCAGGTTAAAATGGCACTAGGAACTACTATATGGATAAAAAAAATGTATGAAAAATATTGGGATTCAGATTTAAAGAAATATGGCTTTGAGGAAATTTTACCTGAGATTTTGTTGAATACTGGCTATGCAGACATGAATTTTGAACACATTGACAATTTAACTGAACTCAGTATTTCAGCTGGTATTGCCAAGCCATTACAATTAAAAAAGAGTTTTGAGGATAGTAGTAAGTTATTAATGATATTGTTCGTAATTTTTTTTAACCAATTTCTGTTATTTTTTAGAAGAACTAAGCATAGAAGAATATATGTCACTTTATAAACTGCCTCAACCCCAATGGGCTCATCTGGATCAAAGTATCCATTTAGTTTCTGTAGAGTATCTTATTAGTCCTAAACTGTTTTTTGTCGAAAATACCAAGTACTATGATAGGTAAATTATTATTATTTATTTATATACATAAACCTATAGAAATATTATATTTCTAAATTGTGGGTGTTTGATAAAAGCTTGATTGTTATAAAATGATTTGGTTTTTTTTTATAAAATTTATTGTTATAAAAAACTTTACTTATCTATAAATATTAATATGCAATATTTAAATATAATATATGTTTTAGACTTAACAATCTTCAACTATTGATTGATAAATATATTGAAGAAAAACAATTAATAAAATTAAAACATGTTATTAATGGAGCAATTTGTTTAGCTAAACATCCATTTACTAATAAGTAAGAATTTTTTAATGGCTTATATATTATATTGTTATTTAAACAATTTCATGGTATAGGTATAACCGCGTTAAAATTATTGAAAAATCTGGCAGTGGAGATGTTGAAGTTTTGTTTGTGGACAAAGCTGAATTTTTTTATATTAAATTACACTTATTACTTACAATACATCCAGACCTAATCACTTACTTACCATTCCAAGTAAATATAAATATTTTGGTTAAATACCGGGTGATTTCATTTAACTTAAATAACTTATTATTCAAAAAGTATTCATGTTTTTAAAAATATTTTTTTACGTGGCTTCAAGTTGTTACAAAACAATATTTTATTTTAAAATTATATTTTTATATATATTTTTCTGTATAATTTATTTTTACTTTTTACTTTTTTGAATTACAACATACAGCTTTCGTATTTCATCTTTGCAAGCAGAATATTTTTTGAGTATTTCGTTACATAAAAATCTAATTAAGGAATAAGGGGATTGCATATCACATATTTTTCATACGTTTTAGACCAATAATCGGTGGTAAATTACACATACTTCTGAATGTCTGATTTTAATTTTTAATATATGTATGAATTCTTTGGCAAAATAACTGGGCTTTCTAGGAAGTCGATTTTCAATTTTAAAGAACCATAACATTTGGATATTTTTTTAAAAAATTTCATGAAATAATTGCATTACATTTGTATTTATTTTGGGCTTTTTGGATTTTATATCAAAGCATAGTCTAGGAGCTTACAAATTCAACCCTTTTTTTCGAAATTACAATCAAACTTCAGGAAGTGTGTTTAATTTACTACCACTTTTGGTAGTATTATAAGTGTTGCATAGAAGAATATATTTTGTTGTTCTCGATTTATTGACATGTGCGTGTGCGTCCGAGAGTGGCACACGACTGATTCTGGATGTATCTACTCACACAAATGATCATTTACTTTGCACTCAACCATACTGCGTTACGAGTATAAGACATCAAATTGCCTATACACGACCCCTTATTAAATCACCGTCTTCAATCCTCTTAAGGATGAGTAGTTTATGAGGTATAACTCATAAGTATTTGTAGTTTAGGTGAACGGAGTAGTGTCAACCAACATTTTGGGGGGTAAAAATTTACCATTCTATTCCTCTTATCTAAACTTTCAATACTTATAACTCATAAACTATTTGTCCTAAATTCAATTTGTATGTATCTTAATACTTAGAAAAATATTCTGCTTTGGAATATGAAATAAAAACTATGTTGTCATTCAAAAAAGTGAAAAACAAAACATTTTGAGGATAATAAATATTAAAAATTATTTATATATATTTAAAATTTTGTTTTTTAACTACTAGAAACCATGTAAAAAGTTATTTCAAAAACATTTATACTTATTGAAATAATGTATGTTCAATGATAAAGGAATCACCTGGAGTATACATAATAATTGCATATTTATATTTGTTATTATTTTATTTAATTGTTAGGCGATTGAATGCGGTTTAAGCGGCGTTAAAGATACATTACCTACAGGCAATGAGCTGAATGAACTAATTGACTATTTATTTGATATGACTCAAAATCCATTATATTTAAAAGTTAGTAAACAATATTTCTAAACATTTATTTTCAAAACTAATTCTTTACATTTCAGGTTATTAACACTATTTCATCAACAACGTTTACTGGTGGTAGTCACTATGAAGTGGTTTTATATGATGCAGAAATTACTGTTAATTTAGAGTTTCAGACAAAATTCAGTCAATACTGTGATGATCTTCAAATGTCTAAATTGTTAAATTTAATAAATACTGAATATAATGAAGATATTTGCGAAGAAGATGATGTCAATATTCCATATGTTTTTGATGAAAAAAATTTTGAAATTGAAGATATGAATTCTGTTGAATTTCAAATAGAACAAAATTTTGTTTCTGAATTTGTAACTGCTGTTTTAGGAAAAGTAATCAATAATTTATAGAATTTAAAATAATTAATTTTTCTTACAAGTGTGTAGCGTAAAAAATGTATGCTTGAATTTCTGATAGTTTGTTAGTTTTAATATTAGAGTGAATTGACCTTTTATCATCCTATTTACAACATTGTGGTTTGTTGTATGTGTATTCCTTTCATATATTTTAAATTTTGAAATGAGGTAAACATTTTAAAACATTAATATTTTACAAAATATACAACTTGTTTTAAAAGTTCAACCCTAAATATCAACAAAAAAAAACTTCAATAAACCCATGTAAAATGTAGTTACTTATAGATTTGATACTAAATTCATTCTTATATTGAGTCTAAAAAACTAAACTTAGACTGCTAAGTATAACTTTGCCGTATTCACTTGTAAGACAGAGACAACAAATGTGGGTGAGACGTCCTCTTAAAATAAGATAACATATAATAATTAAAACATGCAAAAATATTCTATGTACACTTTTTTGGTATAATTACCAATTTGAAAGTTTTTCAATGCTGAAATTGTTATAACTTTACCTAATTGTACCTTTGTAAACATAATTTACAAATCGGGAAAAACATTAAATAAATTATATTAATAGTTAGTCATTTCACTGTCAATATTTAAAATTAATGAGCACACACTTTTGGATTAGGATTTTGCTAATAATTTGAAATGCACGGACCAAAATATTGAGGATGTTAAAAAAGAAGAGTCTTTATCAATCACAGATTTAAAACCAATAACCGAAAGTGGACCCCTTAAAGATTGCATTACCGTCGAACCAATTAAAACTCAAGAAATAATATCTATTAATAATGCAGCGATGCTTAAAGATATGTCTGTGCAAAATAAATACAAACAACAACTTAGGGAAAAACGACGAAACATTTGCTTAACGTGCAATACTAATTTACAGTCAATTATTCCTATATGTACTTGGCATCAAGATAGAAATAATATTTATTTAAAACTCAATATCCTTGAAATAGATGATTTCAGTGTTGACAGTACATTAGAGAGTATTAAGTTTAAGTAAGATTATTTTGTTATGTGTAGTAAAATTATACATTTTTATATTATACTAAATGTTTTATTTGCAGATCTCAATTTAAACATTTTTCATACGAGTTTTACGTTAGACTGTACGGTTTTATCGTTGATAAAAGTATAACACATAGACATAATTATGAAGGATTCCATATCAAAGCCGAAAAATTGTACAAAACAGGTATATATTTTATAATCTATAGATTAGTAGTGAGTTGAACTCGGCCCCTATTTTTCAAAACAATTTGTAGTATATATTTTTTTATCTATGTTATTATATAGTTTCCATAACTTGCACATCATTATAATATACATATTTTAGTAATAATTCTTTTTTTTTATTCAAATTACATATTATTGTTTGGTAATTACTAATTACCAATCTAATTTTATTTTACTAACTTAAGAAAATATACTCATGAAATATAAATTCAAAAACAAATGACACTATTAACATTTAACAAATACTTTATTTTATGTATAACATGTCATTTAAAATTTAATTGATATGTTTGATTCCTCATAAGCTGTCATCTTATTGTAAGGCAAGTGGATGAACTTAATTATGCTTTTTATTGTGAGCAAGCTATTATATAATAGCTGAATGAGGATCAAAGTTAGAAATATATCACATATTTATATTTAATATTAAGTACATTTTTTAATAGTCTCGGCGTTAATAACGACAACCTCCCGCTAGTTTTCAAAATATTATTGTACTAATCTTTCACTGAATGCAGTTTAGGAGCAATGATACGTGCATAAAAGTTAAACACAAAAAAAAAATTAAATTAACAGCTTTAAAATTGATAATATAGGTATCATGCAGTAAAATATAGAGCATAACTTTTTATAAATTTAAGTGTAAAATCACACCACAGAAATAATTAAAGGTTTTGAACCTTCATAATAACCGGCATGTTCACTATTTAATTCACAATTAAAGGTAGAAAAGTAAAGATCAATTTGGTAAAATCTAATTAAAAATTCAAGCATTTTTAATTGTTATGTATAATGTATGTATGTGCTGGGTATACCAGAGATTCCCAAAGGTGTTCCGCGGGACAATCTCAAGGGTTCCACAAACCCTAATAAGAGCTTCTTAACATGACACAATAAACTCTAAACGCTACTGTAGTGGGCACGGTGTCTGACCGTCTCAAAACGTAAACTTGGTCGCCACCCGGGACTGATCTCATTTTAAGAGTGCACCGCTTTCACGCATGTAGACTAAGCCACCGAACAGTGCCTGACACCCCATGTGATTGCTATGCATTCTGTGATTGGCAGACAGTCATCGGTTGTTGGGCGCCTGTGCTAACGCTCTCACCGATGTCTGGAAAAACATGTTTTGGTCAGCCGAATGGTTCACTCTTAGATGAAACAGAGTATAGAACTCTATATTATATGAGTATCAAACCATGCTGTAAAAACAAATTTTATGACAAGCCAAACCTTGACAAAATTACTTTATATAGAGTTGAATTAAACTACTTGGTATTGTATTCAACTTAATTGAACATATCCACCCAAATTTTTAGAATTATTAATAGGCTTTAAAATAATCTCTTTACTAAATATTCAGTATTATGTATTTATTGTTATTATAATTATTTTTATAAATAACTATTTTGACGGTTTGAATAATACCGTTAGAACTTTAATTTGACTCATTTGTTAACTACTCGAGTTTGACAAAATAATTGAGTATATATCATTGCTCATGATTAACTCAAGTCTAAAACTGCATTGTTGACATTTTTACAGATTACAAATGGCCACAGTTATTTTCATGTAGTAAGCATCATACATATGTGAAATATGATACAGACCACATTGAAATCAAAGACTTTTCTATCTGGGAAAAAGGTATTATAATTATTAATTATTTGTATTATTATAAATTTGATAATTACATTAGAACAATTATACAACTTATAGGGTGATTCACTATGCATGCTCATCACTATTTCCCTAATACCTAATGCATAATATTATGTTCACATTCTCAATTTTAGAATTTTAAGTACCTGTAAATTACCTTATTATTTTTATATACTTAAATCGTCGTTGTCACAAAAAAACCTCCAATGTGCCAAATTTGCGATTTTGAGATATTGGTATCCATGGATTTGGAACAAATAGGCGGTCATTTTGATAAAAACTCCAATGTGCTATCTCCATCGTAGAAATTAATGAAATACCTCATATGTGATTAAAAATTTGGTCAAAATTACATTGGAAATTTCGGCATGCAGAGTAGATGTAGTTTCGTGTAAGAAATATGCACATGGGAGATTTTTCCATGTTTATAAATGACATTAGAGTTATTTAGTTTTATTATGCCAAGTATTTTATACAATTTTAATTTTTTAATAAATATTAATTTCTTTGATAATACAACTAAGTTTTTTTATAAAATCGTTCAAAATACATATTTGTCTGGCACCAACTATTATTCAAAGAACCTCTTATGTACTGTTTGGCAAAAAAGATTAATTAACATAATCTCCTATGTTATGAAATATTGACAATTTTTTCAGTTTAAAATTATATATTTTTTTACATTTTTTAATGTATTTTCATTAATTATTGATGATTTGGGATTTTTTAAAACGTTTTTTGTCCATCTGATAAATTAGGTTTAAGCACATTGGAGTTTTTTTGTGTCAACGACGATATTTTGTTCAACATTTAAATAGTTTCCTGTGGTATTTCCAACTTTTTTTTTACAAATATGTTTTTGGGCTGGATAGGATTTTTTCTGAACAATTTCTCGTTATAGTTGCAACCAAACAACAACAACGATGAAATAATGTTTCAACCTTAAGATTTTGTGTTACAGTACCTAGATTGCCTCTGGCAGCTGATGATTAATAATATAAATACATTACCATAGAAACCTCATCATTAATAAGATCATTAATATTAAAGATATATATCGTCATTGTCATGCACTTATATATTTTGTAAAAATTGTCTCGAGTATAATAACTAATAAGTACTAGATTAAAATAATATTACATCTATTTTATAGTTTTATAAAACCATTTTTAAGGACTACTATCCTTAGTATAATATTACACATTTTCATAACTTAGATAATACTCATAAGAATTTTGATATATACATCAACATTTTCAAAAACATAATCTGCATCATAATTTATAATAAAAAGGATGGTTCATATTTAAAAAAAAAGTTTGTACCACCACAGGGCACTCCTTAGTGGCTTAAAATATCTAAATATTCAAAAATAATATGGTTCTTAAGTATACAATAAATTTTCAAAAATCGGAATTTAGACAAATGTATTATTAATAGAAAAAATGGACTAAATCACCTTTGATAGTTTTTATCAATTTTGTTAAATTTTTTCCTTACAGCCATGAACAGGTTTAAATTGTCAGCCAAAGGTACTCCTCTGAACTCAATAAATAATGAATGTTCCAGTAGTGACAGCGGAAATGAAAAACACTTTGATTTTGATGATTCTATTGATGATTACTAATACATAATTGTATATGTATTTATATATTAAGTTTTAATATTTTATTCTTTCTTATTTGAAAATTGACCAATTTTCAAGTTATTTATTTTAATAATGTACCTCGCAGGTAACCAGTACAATATCTACCTTATTATTTAAATTTCTTTTTTAAATAAATTCATTAAATATTATTTATCATTTTTTGTTTTTGTATATTTATAAGTTATAGCTATAAAACAATAGCCTTGTTTCCCAAAAATAGTTTGTTTTCTGAGTTGCAATAATTACTAAGATAAGCTATTTGTTACTTAAGGGAAAAAATTGCAAGTGACCCTTTCATATGGGTGTGAACCCCCTTAATCCATAAATGTAATTCTATTTAGTTGATTCCTTAAAAAATAATTTATATAATTGTCCACCTCTACATTCTTTACCTAACCATGCCAAAACGTTCCAATTCATAAATTGATAGATTAAAATATTTTATTATCATACTGTATAAAATTACATAATATATGAACAATTAACATTAACATTGGTTATAAAAAGTAGGTATGTGGTAATCAGAACTAAAACTGATTATTTAACTTAGATGAACATAGTGTCGCTATCTGAAATAGAATTCTTAATTGAAGCCATTTTAAGTGTATCGGTTAGTGTAACTGATGATTCAGTATCAATGGATCCAACAGAATCTATATTAGCCACAAAATTTTGATTATCCAGATTTCCTTCCAAAATATTTCTAAGTGCAAATAAGCTCCATTCTCGCATCACTGAAACAAAATTTGAATGATTCACTAATAGTAATGAATAACTTGTATTTGCTAATAGTAATGTATTATTGGTTTTATAAATTATTGTAATACAAAATTGACTGTATATTACTTATATTTTAACCTATACAATTTGTTTTGTTGTTCAATTTATCATAGACCAAAAAAAGTATAAAATAAAACCACCGTCAATTTCCTAACATTGAGCTTAAGGGTGCCAGTGCCGGTCATTTATTAAGGAGTAAAAATTAGGCAATTAATTCACAATATGTTCACGGAACGTGCATGTGTGAGAGTATGTAAATCGATATTAGTGTGAGTGAGCTATAATTACATAATTTTTATTTTACTTTAAATAGTAGTAGAAAAATAGGTTTGAAAAAGAACAAATATTGTACATTATTCAAATGTATATTCCAGCTTCTATAACTATAATTTTCAAAAATAGGCTTTGATCCAACCTACAAAATGTTCTCTACTTTTAAATAAAAAAAGAAATTCGACTATTCTACAGGACGTGAAAGTTTTTCCTGTAAGACATGTTTTTATACCAAAAAACGCACCGTCTCCGACCCTTTTCATAATATAATATGAGACTTACATGGATTTTTAGCATCAAATGAACAACACTCTAACAGTATGGGAATAATATTGTCAGTACGCATCTGTAAAAGTAAGTATTAAAATTATGTACCTTTGTATTTACATGTTAAGGTTATTGTGACTCAAGCTACAAAATGATGTACTTACTAGGTTTTGATGTTCTTGGTGGTTATAACACATATTTGCTATCAATCTTATAAGATCTGATTTGAACCAAAATCAATTATGTGTTTGTATTTCTGAATCAAACAGAGCAGATAGATCCTTCACACGACTAAATTCATTTTCTGAACCATCATTATCCTTGGCAAGCTTATGTATGAATACCAACAAATCTAAAATACGATGTTTATTATTTATCAATCATACAATCTATGTTTCATCACAATGAAACTAATCTTATACCCATAATTTTTTTTAGTAGAGTAGTGTGTTTTTTGATTTCAGAATTGAATTTTTCTATATTTGAAGCCTTAGCGAGAACATTCACTACATGACTTGTTATTTTTTCTACATCACAATTGATAAAAAAATTGTTTTTTATTACAACAATGACTTCTAAAGACACTTCCTCATGATAATGGTCAAGCCAAATGGAGATAATGTTCATTAATTGATTTTTAGAAGTATCAGGAAGATTTTTATGGACTAATAAAAAATCTTTTGAATTTGAGAAGATTGAATCTAAAAATATTTTACTAAAAAAAAAAATGTTTTAATTTATTAACTATTATAATCAATCTATCTATATTATACAAATATAATAATTTTAGAATAATGTTATCACTAATTATCAAAATACTATTATAAT
Organism: Metopolophium dirhodum; assembly: GCF_019925205.1. Taxonomy (NCBI): domain Eukaryota; kingdom Metazoa; phylum Arthropoda; class Insecta; order Hemiptera; family Aphididae; genus Metopolophium; species Metopolophium dirhodum. The sequence continues at coordinate 34,372,080 of NC_083562.1, forward strand.
ATAATTATAAACTTATGTCTGGGTCAATAGGAAATAAGTCTCATTTTGAAAAATTGAAAATCATTAGATGTTTTTCGTACAATGAAATTAATGGTATTATCTCACCTATATTCTATTTCATTTTGAGTCCAATGAGTCATAATTTGTTGAACTATATTAACATCTTTTAAGATATTCTCTCTGAAGTTGACATCACACAAACACAGGTTATACAGTAGCATCATTGAATTGTTCAACAGTTTGGAATCCCCAGAAGATACAATAAAATGTCTAAAAAACAATAATTATGTATTCAATGTGAATGATATATGAATAAATAATGTATTGCCTGATGTGTTTGAGGAATTTTGAAGAGATGAGAGTGCATATCACATATATTGACTATGCGGTTGTAAATAGAACAATATACCTTAACATGCCGCAGAAACCTCCAAATATCTGGCGTTGAGCGCTCTCGTGGCCCACAGAGAAGTTGGCCAAAAACTGTAGCAATACACTGCGGCTCAACGGCTCATTGGCAAAAAAAGTGTCACAGTACCATAAACAGGTTTCAATCAGTTCTGAATCCAATAGTTGGCATTTGCCGGCATCATCAAGCCGGGGTGAGTTGTTCCGAAGCCAACGGAAAGCGTCTGTTGCGTTTTTCATGCCATCAGCGTCCGACCGTCCAGACAGTTTTCTAGTTTTTAGGTCCATTATGCAGCACTCAAACTCTTGTACATTGTTATTCTGTTGGCCTGCAGTTGACGTCATATTTTTTGCCTTTGAAGTCACAAACGGAAAGAATTATAAATTATAATTAGGTACCTACTTTTGAAGTGAAGTTATTAAGCCACACCATCATTTGTTTTCCCTGTCTATCTCGAGCAAATATAGGAACGTAAATATTCTGTATTTCCACGATTACGGCTCTCTGGTTCAGTTTAGGGCAAATTCACGTATTATATATTTTATAAAGGAGAATATTTTCTGTGCTTTGGCCTGATAGTTTTTTTATATTTTCATTATTGAATAAGTTATTAATGGTTCAAAAAAATCAAAATTAAGTTAAATTAAAACACGCTTATATTTATAAATAATGAAAATATTAAAAAACAATACGGCCAAAGCACAGAAAATATTCTTCTTTATAAAATATATAATAGGTGCATTTTCCCTAAACTGAACCAGAAAGCCGTAATCGTGGATACACAGAATATCTATGTTCCTATATTATGCGACAGAAAACAAATGTTGGTGTAGCAGCCCCTTAAACCCGGAAAGTAATGACGATTAAGAGGATTGCAAATGGTCAGTTAGTTCAATCAAAATGTACCAATATTTTGTCAATCATACCGATGTACATCATAAAGTAATTTTCTGAAAACTGATTTGAATTCGTTAATATGTCTACTTGTGATTGATCAGACCATTTTTTTTAAATTTTGTTCCTAAACTCCTATACATTTTGTTTGATAATTTAAAATTTTCTGAAATTTTAAATTAAAACTAAATACCCATCTTAAAATGTGGCCTGATTGATCTCAAGTAGTTATATTAACAAATTTAAATTAGTTTTCAGAAGTCGAATCACGTTATCTGGTCCATTGGTAGAATTGACAAAAAGTACATACAATGTACAAATTAACATAAATTGTTTAATGTTCATGCGCAAATTGTACAGACTACAGCCACACACACTATTGATCACTTACAAAGCACACATTTATAATTCCCGCATGCATGCAATTTGAAAATTGTGTACTTTCAACTTAAATACTCAATACTTTGAACTCCTTAAAAACCGTTCATTTTCAATCCCCTTAATATAACATTGTTCGACAATAACACGACGCCGGATGGACACCAAAACCTAAGATACCTAATATAATATTAAATTTATTACTTAAATCACAATACTGATTATTGACTGCTGAGTGGAAAATACAAAACAATTTTATACTCTATTCACATATTATATAATATAGATATCTGTGACTCTATTCAAATTTAAATGATTGCAAGCGTGCAATGTGCATGCGCATTTACCTGCCGTAAGATCAAATCAATTTAAAATTTAAATATATTAGAGTGGTTGCCTTGTTGTTTTGAGTAACGAGAGAGTAAAATATAATAAACATTAAATTACTTTGATTCCGTGTGAGTATGCAACGGTAAGTCGGTTGTCACTTGTGTCAGTTGTCAGCAATACAATTTTGAAATTTTTTAATGTTTATTTGTGTTAGGTATTCACGTATTCCAGATTTTTTTATGGACAACGATAATTAAAAATAGTAAAAAATAATTAATAAATATATTTTATTATTTTCTGTACAACACTTTGTCAATGATAACTATATTAAAAAAAACGATTTACGAATCGTAAATTACGATGATATAATCAACACAGAATATTCCGCGTTATCAAACTACCATGCTACCAGCATCCAACACGTCTGAACTAGTCGCGACAAGTTAGGACTTAGGTTAGCTGGTTTTTACCACGAATTAAGATCGTACCCCAGTATCAAAGAATAATATGGATAAAATAAAATACATTATTAATACGCCTATTAATATTAAACGATAAATATTGTACGATATATTAATATTAAATATTTTGTATTGTTATTCGTGTCTAACACCTAAGATAATATTATAATGTATTATCACAGAATAAGACAATGTATAGTGTATAATATAGTGTAATATGGTATTATAGTGTCTGCTACTCATAGATAAATAGACAATACATTTATAAAATATGTTAGCTGTGGTTGTGCCGATGCCCTAGCTTGAATATTATTTATTTTAAATACGCTCTCGTCCTATTGTCTATATAAATAGCGTTTCCTATACTCCCATCACAGGATTGAGGATATTGACATATTATTGTTCTGTGCACCTCCGTCCTTATTTTTATGCAAATTGTATTCATTTTTTTAATGATATTATTGTTTGTGATTGTACTGATTATCAATGTTTCGGTATTCGTTACTCATTATTTACTCGGACGCTCACTGCTCAGTCATTCGCTCGATGGTGTCTCACCTTCACTGTTCACTAATCACTGGCCAATGATTATCACACATAAATATTACCACACGTCGTTTAAATTTTACCATAGTTTAATAACTTTTATATTCAATAACTAATTAGTAATTAATATTTACTTGTTTACGTACTGGATGACACGAATGTCGAATAGTCAGATTTGAGAGAAGTCTCAAGTGGACACACGAACTTACTTGCCCGAGCAAGAGTAACCGCCGTTCGTTTTGTCCTAAAAATGTCACGACGCATCTTGGTTACACCAGAAACCCCAATAGATATCGTGGATCCTTATTATTGCCACTCGTTCCCATCCTACTCTAATGAATTGGGCACTGACAAAGATTACCTGCACGTTCGCTTCACCGAAACTATTAATATAATCGAAATGGATGGGATCGTCGACACAGATTTTTTAATCAATAGGGTAAGGTTTCGATTCCTGTGAAACAGATTTCAGTTGGTAGGTACCTATATCCGTTTAATAACGTTTCATGTTTTGCTCCATTTAGACTTACGCCAGCCCCTTTGATCAGCAATTTACGCTGCTAATGGAGGCTAGCCTGAATGGCCAAATCAAAATTGTGAAGGCATTGTTTGACAGATTTAATGTTGCAGTGGACAACATAGGAGATGTAGTACATTTTGGTTCACTCGTCAAAGGGGCTACAGCACTTTGGTGTGCGGCTGGTCAGTATATTATTTTATCCATAAACATTTATATTCTTTCATAAAATAGATAAAACGATAATTATTAAAATGGTAATCAAAACCTCAATTTCTTCCTTACCAGTTTTAACATACTATGTAAATTTTGTTCCTTACTCTTAGCGCTTAGAACTTTTTATCATATTCACTGTACTTTTAATTATTGTATGTACAATATTTGTTTTTATTAAAAATTATTCATGTAAAGTTTTTGATGAGTCTAAGAGCCGTTCTTACAATGTCTGGTATAGTGTATGTTAACGCTAAACGACTGATAACAAATTATATTACCGGCAGAATTCGGCCAGTTAAGTATCGGTAAACTTTAACCGGACATTGTAAGAACGGCCCAAAGTAGAATAGTTAATAAAATAGGTTATATGATCCTCGATCATCTAACTTATTACTAAGGCCAACAATTATATGCCCTAAAAATCTATAAAATATGTATGCAGTTATACCCTAAAAATTACCAAAATTTGCTATAAAAAAAAAAAAATTTTATTGTTAAAAATGATAAAATGATTTATTTTTTTTATGTATTGTACAATTTATACTATAATACAATTATTGCCAATGAATAATAATTTACAGAAATGTGGTATTAAAAAATATTAAAAAATAAAAATTAAAGTAATAATAAATAATAAGTTAAACAAAAACATGAGAGATGTAACTTTGATACGACTAGTGTTAGAAGTTTTCACTTTTCCCTCTTTTCATAAATGAGTGAAATAAATTAATATTTTGTAATTCCTGAGTTTTTAATATCTTAAATATGCTCCAAAAATATACTAAATGTTAAAATATGCCCTAAAAATGCAAAAATACCTTAATATGCAAAAATAAAATTTTGTATACAGCATCGTTAGGTTATAAAACAAATTTTGGTATAAACTAGCTATTTTTTTGACCAACCAATAAAAATATGCAAATGCATACAAGTGTTGGCCCAATTTATTACTTATTCTTATTTATTATGACCTACCTAATTGATAATTTTAAATTTCTAGGAACTGGGTCCATGGAAGTAGTCAAAATTCTTGTTGAGAATGGTGCAAATGTTAACTTTCTTACTGAAACTAAGTCATCTCCATTACGAGCAGCTTGTTATTTAGGACATCTAAATATTGTTGAATATTTGGTTGAACATGGAGCAAATGTTAATTTAACCAATATATATAATAGTACATGTCTTATGATTGCTTCTCATAATAGTAAGTACCTACATATAATTTTATTGTTACATTTCAGCACTCAAATATATGAAATATATTTTAATATTTAATTTAAATTATGTGTTTTCTAAAAAACCAATTTTTAGAAAACTCAGAGAGCAAAATAAAATCTCCTTGTGTCTAATAATTATAACTATAACATTATAATTTATTTAATTGGCCTGTGTGAGATCTATAGTCGATTTTGCAATGTTTGTGTGGAACTAAAAGATTAATTTTAATTTTATATTACAGTTGCTTATAAATTATTTTACTCTACTTATCAATATGAACCATTATTTATTTATTTAATTGGTAAAATATTATTTTTATCCTAGATCACAAAGAAGTTGTTGAATATTTGTTGAGAAAGGGAGCTGATATTAATATACAAACTAATTGTGGATCTACTGCCATGCACTTTGCTGCACAAGCCAATAATTTGGAAATTGCTAAACTACTCATAGAATTTAATGCTCAACAACTAAAAAATCGGCAATGTGTGTATATATTTTGAATTAAAGATTTAAATTAATTGTCATTTTTTTTCTAGCTTTGACTCCAATTTTGGTGGCAGCCGAAAGAACACATCATGATTTTGTATATTGTCTCATTGATGAGATGAACCAATTAAATTTAACCCGGGAAGAGATGATAGAGGCTGAAGAGTTACTAGGTGCTTCGTTTTTGAATGACAAAGATCATTATGACTTACGTCGGGGATATAATATTTTGATTCGAGCGATGAAAAGGCGGTATGAAATTTAGTTTGTATATCATAATATAATTTTATGATTCTAACAATGTTCTATGTATGGCTTAAGAGGACGTAACACTGGCATTTATTGTTTCCATCTTACAAGTACGTAACATAGCAAATTTACGCTCAGCAGATCACGTTTAGCTTTGTACGTTTCAAAATTAGAGTGAATCGACCTATTATGAAACTTGATAGTAATAACATTGTCTGTGTTTGATCTTGGGGTTTTTATGATAATTCAGTTTTTAAGTGAGTTATAAGTATTTTTAATTTACGCTGTATTATATCCGCGAAACTTGCTAACAAAATTAACTATCATAAAAACACACACTTTCAAACAGATAAGGTTCTTTCCACCAAGTTTCATAATAGGTCGATTTGTTAAATTTTTAGCTAACGATGTAAAACTTAATCTGCTGGGCGTAAATATGGTATGTACGCACTTGTAAGACAGAGACAACAAATGCCTGTGCTACGTCATCTTAATAGTTCAGCGGAGATTTATCTAACTAGTAACTACTCTTGATGGTGTGATTTTAAGTAATACCCGGTTATTAAGACAAACGCAAAAAGTTTTACATCAAAAAGTATGAGTCAAATCTCAAAAACAAAAAATATTTGATAACTGTTTAGTTTTATTTTTGATTGTAGTACTCATTTAATAAAATCTAAAAAAAATACAAATTGTTTATAGTTACATTGGTTAAGGTAACATAAACACTAATCTTAATTTTTGTAAAATATGTATAATTGGTAAAATTTTCCTAGTTTTTGAATATTATTTAAAAAAAAAATTATAATGTATATTATTGTAAACAATAAACAAAATAATTAAAATTGTATATAATTTTAGGTACGAGAAGCATCCAATTATAAATAAAAAAGTTAACAAAACCGTCGAATGTTACAATAACAAAGTAGAATGTCAAACCGTACAAGAATTATTAGATATAAAAGACAATGCTGAAGCTATACATTTTGAATCACTGATGATTAGGTATGTTTAATTTATCGACAACAATTTGGTATTTATTATTCACATACGATATTTTTTTTATCTTCAAAACGAGCCATAGAAGAAACAAGTGCTGAGGTATATCAACAAGTTGACAGTAGAATTTGGCAACACCAATATAAGGCATACGAAGATTAGAAATAACTGTGTGATTGACATTGCTATTGTGGTTATGGCCAACATCCCATGCAGGATTGTGACCATTGAGATCGACCCCTGAACTGAATTTGTTATCATCTAAGAACTGTATAATTGTAAGATATTATCTAGAAGTTTGAGTGTGAGTTTAATGAAAGAGGAATGTTTTGGACCAAAGTTTGAGCCGTTTAATATTCATTTTTGATGAGTGTCTTGCTGCCATTCAAGTTGATTGAGTGTCATTGTTTTTATAAGGGGATCAATAGAAATGTTTTTATTAAATAGTAAATATATTTAGCTACAGACTATATTAAAGAAAACAGCAGTATAACAAACAAATGTAAATAAATAAATGATTATATATTTTTTGCTTATGTTTATGTTTATTATTGTAGAGAACGGATTTTAGGAGAAAACAATCCAGATTTATTACAATCAATCATATACCGTGGTGCTGTATATGCAGATGCACACAATTTTACACCATGTATACTTCTCTGGAATCATGCCTTAAAAATAGCTAATCACAATAAACATAGTGTCCAAAAAGATCTTTTACGATTCACACAGGTAACATTTTATATTTATTTATTCAGCATAAATTACAATTAAATAATTACAATAAATTTATTATACTAATAATAGTTGATACGAATACCAACTGAGCTATAAGATTGAATCTGGTATACAGAGTTCATCGATATTACAATTCGTTTTATAGTAAAATACTTATACAAATAAAAATAAAAATACGGTTTAATTATTTAAACATAGCATAGTAAATAGATACTTAAGAAACAAAATCAACATCAGTAGTGTTACATATAAGATATTAATGATATTATGTTTATACATATTGACTTTTTATAATTTTACTAATGTAACACACATTATCATCAAGATCACTAATTATTTTATTTATTTAATTTTTTATTAACTATATCATTGGTATTATTGGATTGACATTCAGATCAACTTTTTATTAGAATCTTTACTTTGTTATTTAAATTGTTGAGTATAGTTTTCCTCATGTAGATTATATATTTGTTTTATTAAATAGTATAGTAGGATGTTATTCTATATTGTAAGTAGTGAGTAATAGGTAGTTATACTCTATTCAGAATAAGAAAGGTACTGGGCGATCAACTTGTGCACATTGGCGTGTCTTCGTTCTGAAAGCTGAACCAGGTGGATGACTTGGCGGGAGAAGAATCTGACACAGTTATAACGAGTGTTATACTTTTTATATATAATATAATAATAATACAATCATCCATTTTGAATATACACTCCTTTAATATAACATTTATTAAGAAATACATTTTCAAAACTAAAATAATATTTCTTTGACCTTCTGTTTCCATTAGTAATTTAGTGATAACGTTAAATATTTTTACACGTGACCATGTTTAACATATATAATATTTTCTCAGGTGTTTTGTCAAATGATTAAAAATAATATTAAAATCAAATTATCAGATTTAAAGAATATTTTGCAATCTGCATGTGATGAATTAATTATTATTAAAAAAAAATTATCTGAAGTCGAATGTTCATCTGAAAAGGAATTATCAAAGGTATGATATTAATAAATTACAAATATTAACTACATTTACATTTGTAGTTTATGTATTATCCAGGCTGTCTAGGTAGATCGAGAATTTACCGGACTACCGTACACCGTAGAATTTACTAATACAATAGGTAATATAAAATATTAAGGTTGATTATTACTGTGTATTTTACATTACGTATTTACGTCATTCAACATAAACTTATCTAAAAAAAAAAAACAATTCCAATCAATAACAATTTTATTACATAATATTTAAAATTTAAATATACAGTACAGAAATGGCAAACAAAAATTATGCATACTCTGTATTAGAACTTAGAAGTACTTTTGTCAACATCAATGAATAAAATCTATTATATTATGCCATTAGACATTTGTGTGTAAGATAATTCATGATAAATTATTATAATATCCTATAATCTAAACTACTCATATTGTTATCGAGACCTTATATATTATTAAATGTTACCTTATTTCGAATTGGGTAAACATGTGCATCTTAATATTTTCTATTATTTTATTAGTAAAATTAATATATAAAAAATAGTAATAGTCCAAATATTATGTATGAATGTTTATACCTAAAATGGTAGTCCGGTAAGTTATTGATCAATGCAGGTAGTCCGGATAATACGGGAGTACACATTTATATTTCTAATTAAAAATAATGGCGAATACTTATAGCCACTATATTGAATTACGTATCCTTAAATAATAGACAAAAAAAATTGAAATTAATATATAAAATTATCTTTTTCTACAGAATGAATACTATTCAAACATGAAGTCGACACTTGGTTTGATTATTATAACAAGTATCGCATTATTACAAAATAGTAATAATGAAGATCCCTTAGTAGGCGATTTGATGAAAGTTATAGTGGAAATAAATAAACTTGAACTTAAAACAAATAAAGGCCAAACATTACTTCATTTGTGTCTTAATTATGATACAAATGTTGACAATATCTTCACAACAGGAATTTGCTGGTAATATTATTTTATATAAGTAAATACTAAATAAAATAACTGAAAAAAATCAATTTGAATTTACCTATTCATTTACACTTACTCCTGCAATCCAGATTTTACTTAAATTCTGTAATCAAAAGACCTATATTTTGTATGTGCATTAATATTTTCTATGTTGAGTCTTACACTAGAAAAGCAACTAATATTTTGTATTTTGTATTGCAGCTTTCCAAACTTTCTTGCAATGAAATTATTAGTTCATTGTGGAGCAAACGTAGATGCAGTTGACAATGATAAAAATACACCCCTCCATTACATTGGTAAATTCATAACAGATTTGTAAGTGTTTGTATCATTATTTTATTAACATTTATTTTAAGATTAATAATTGTGTTATTTATTTTACAATATTTATATTTTCAGTCCTCACATACCACACGACAGTGATTACTTAGACACAAGAAAAATGGTCATGGAGTTGTTGAATGCTGGTGCTCATACAGATTTTGTAAACAAATTAGGGGTTTGTCCTCATACAGGATATCTGTCGAGTAATTATTTTATTCTATTTAACTTTATTTTATTCTGAATATTTACTTTTTGTTTTAGAATTATTTCATTTAACAAACAGTATGCCAAGGAGTTTGAAATGTTTATCTGCCAGTGTGCTTAAGTACCGGTGTCCAAAAAAATACTACCGCGATCAATTGCCAAAAATATTAGTACAATTTACTAATTTACATTAAGTGATTGATAGTTAGTAAAATATCCAGACAATAAAAATAGTACCTTCTTTATGACATAAAAGTAAATAATAAAGTCGTCATTTTATGCAGGTGAGCTGTAGGCAGATCAATGAATGCTTACAGTAGTATATTGAAGAGACTTCAACATAATTCATTTTTATTATGATTTATCTATCCTACATGTATATATTTTTATTTTTTATAAACTTTTTATTTCTTAATATTTTTATGAATACAAATATGTACAATGTTGATTTCTTATGAATATTAAAAACTGCATAACATAATTTACTGATTTCTATAAGAAAAAAAAACATGTGTAATGTATAGGTATAGTTATATTTTAACCTTGTAACTATATATACATAGTATGTTCAATTAATAGAAAGCTTGGAAAAACATTGTCAACCTAAATTCGTTAAATAGTCTAAATTTATATTCTTTAATCGTTTGCATATTTTTATAAAGGGAGATGGTCCTAACATCTCCATTTACCTAATATTGCCAACAACAAGAATACAATTTCATTCATATTTATCTACCTTATGGTTTTATTTATTTGAAGTGAATTCTTATAATATGGAAAAATTATTGATTAGTGTCTAGTGATTATTTAAATATCTTAATGTATAATTTAAAATTTATGCAATAAATTCATTGCATTTGTTAATATGCCTATATGGGTTGATATATATAATTCTATGATCATAATATATTTTAGAATTAATACAATTAAAACTAAGAAGAAAAAAGCTATCCAGTTGGTATCGCTCTGTTGTACAGAAGGTTACAAATAGGTCATTGTAATGGATGGCGTTAAATTTTAATTCAATGATAATATCATTGTATACGAAAAAACGATTCTGAGCGAAGACGGTCAGTCAGCTTATAATACTACTAAGTATATTTGATGATATCATTGTGAATAAAGTAATTTATATATAATCTATTTACGTGGAACCTTGTTTTAAATTGTCAATACTTATGCTTGTCTAACGAAAAAAAAAATAATCAAATTATAGACTTGCACTCTACGATGCATAAAAGTTTTTCCTTGAGCAAAAAATCACGCTTTTTATTTTTGTTGGCGGTGACATTGACATGCATGGAGGTTATAATATGAATATGAGATGTAACCAAAAATTGTTATGTTTTGACTCTTGTTATGTAAGGACCATAGTATAAATTTTAAAATTTCAGTGTCTAGTTGTGCAGGGAAAACGCGTGATATGTGCGCCCGCCACTTTTGGGGATTTCCACTTTACCGCCCGCTGGATGGAAAAAGGTCGCTTTCCAACGCTTCGACCGCTATCAAAAACCAAACTTTCAGTGCAGGCGTGACAAAAAAAATACTCTGTATTTACGCTCAATTTTTTTTAATTTTCACTAACAACTTATGATAAGTCTTGTACTTATATTAGATTTTTAAGTTTTTTGACCAACAATAACATTTTTATAGCAATTTTTTTTTTTAAAAACTAATAAAAATCGAAATTTTCTTCTGCCTATAAATAGCATAAAAAGAGACAAAATATTTTGAAAATGGTATTGTGATAGAAAATGGTAATATAAACATTCAGTGAAAATTTAATTTAACTGTGGTAGGTAGATATGGTTATTATATAGGTAAGTACCATTAATCTTTGCTTTGCTTCTAAATAAAACTGTATAGACACGTACAAAAATATATTTAGAATAATTTGTGATAAGTGCAATGAATTAGGCTTAATATTTATGTCAAATTTATTTGTAGCAGATTTTGAACAATCAGTTCATAAATCATAATTAATATGCTGTCTATGAAACGTTTCCTTTACATAATATGTAAACAAATTGGTTGTAGATTCCATTTATTGCAATCATGGTATTGCAAAATACAAAATTCGGGACTTTTTATTGATTAAAAATCTAAAACAGAAATTTTTCACATACCTAAAAGTCTTAAAAAATATAGCGCCGCATTGATGTTTAGAAAATAATAATTTTTTAATGTGATTTTGTCATGAAGGGAAGCGTGCAAACATTTATCCAGCCCCCGAGGTTTTGTAAATTTGCGCTTAAACCACCTGTGATCAGTATCACTCCAAAAGTATATTTGTATAATATTTCTTTAATCTCTACCACGGCCTTTTGTTGTAAAAGTTTTATCTTTTTATTATTTGTTTTATCTATGTATATAATTTATTATTTCAATGTACTCGATGTATAGGATGACTGCAGCGTCGCGTAAGTTTCCACACCACCAGCTATATGCTTGTTAAACGACATTATATCACATCGTTCATGTTGTTTAAAAGCATGCTTTTAAAATGTTTTTATAAAGTTTTTAAAAAATTTAAAAACTTTTAAAACAATATAAGGTATTAAAGGTATTACATGTTGCGCGTTTTTTTTTATTGTGGTGTCCCCGGTAGGCCTACATCCACATCGCAAGCGAGGACACGCGAACGCCGGTTGACTACAATAATAATAATAATATTGTACCTAATTTACGTAGATCGGTACAGCGAAAACTGCACTCCTCTCTCGTATACAATTTTTCGTTATTTCTACATCAATAAAACATATTTTAATATAAATATAAATATCGAATTTTCGTGATTTTTCCGTATTTTGTCAAGAGTTGAACTTTAAATGCTTATAAATAAAAACTGTGACTAAGGATTTTTAATATTATTCAATTGTCATTGTAACAATATAGTAGGAGCCTTGTATTTAATTTTCAAGCTTTTTTACCCAACAAATAAAATATTATTGATATTTGTGGAAAAAAAAAAACTAAAAAAAGGTGGATAAGTGGATGTCGCTCTGCTGTACAGTAGGTTACAAGTGGGTCACTGTAATGGATGGTGTTAAATTTGAATTCAATGATATAATATCATTGTATAAGAAAAACGATTCTGAGCGAAAACGGTCAGACAGCCTATGATATTACCAAGTATATTTGATGATATTATTGTGAATAAAGTAATTTATATATAACCTATTTACGTGGAGCCTTGTTTTAAATTTTCAATCCTTAGCCATAAAAGTTAAACATTTTATACATTTTTTACTACAAAATAATTAATAAATTATAAATTTGATAAATGTTGTCAAAATTTGAACTTTAAATGCTTATAAAAAAAAAATTTTGCCTATGTATTTTTAATATTTTTCAACTGCTATTAGAACGATATACTAAATTTTCACGCTTTTTTACCCAACAAATAAAAATGTATTGATATTTATAGAAAAAAAAAACTAAAAAAATTGAAAACTGACAATGTCCGTAAACAGCTCAAAACGAGTCAAAACATTTTTAACATTTTATGGTGTATAGAAAATGCTAATATAAACATTCAGTGAAATTTTCAAGTATCTACAGTCATTCGTTTTTTAATTACAATAAAATAAGAAAATTGTTACATGAGAAATCGAGTAAATATCAAATGTTGTAAAAATATAAATTTCAGACGCTCATAAAAATTTAATTTAAGTTTCTTCTAGACATTTTTTTTTTGATAAAGGTAGACAAACTTATGAGTAATCTTACATTACATTTTCAAATCTTAGATTTAAAAAGAAAAATTTTTATGAATTCTCATCAAAATAATTTGCTATTTTTAGTGACTTTTCCGTATTTTGTCAAAATTTGAACTTTAAATGCTTATAATTAAAAACTGTGACTAAGGATTTTTAATTTTTTTCATCTGCCTTTGAAACAATAACCTAGGAGCCTTCTATTAAATTTTCAAGCTTTTTTACTCAACAGATAAAATTTTATTGATATTTATAGAAAAAAAAACTAAAAAAATTGAAAACTTACAATGGCCGTAAACAGCTCAAAAAGAGTCAAAATATTTTCAAAATTTTATGGTGTATAGAAAATGCTAATATAAACATTCAGTCAAAATTTCATGTCACTACGGTCATTTGTTTTAGAGTTACACCAAAAACCAAAATCGATTTTCTCAAAAACAGATTTTGCGTAAAAATTACGAACGTCTCTCCAGCACCACCCATTCAAAAATTTTACAATTTTTTTTTACAGGAAATTAGCATGTAATTAGCATGAATTTGCATGACTATCGCCAAAATTTGCATGACAAAATATACAACTCTATGACAAAAAATGATGTGCGGTGCTGGAGAGACGTCTCACCAGCACCGCCCAACGTAAAAATTAAAAATAATAACAAACTCGATCTACCAAAATGTAGCACGTGATTAGCACGAATTTGCACGATATACCCCGAAATTCGCACGTGTCTGGTCCGCGAACAAACCACGTTCGACTATTTCGCGCGTCTCGCCAGCACCGCCCAAAATGGAAATTTTGCAAAAATCAAAAAAATGTTTATGCCAATATTTAGCACGTGATTAGCACGAATTTGCACGATATACCCCGAAATTCGCACGTGTCTGGTCCGCGAACAAACCACGTTCGACTATTTCGCGCGTCTCGCCAGCACCGCCCAAAATGGAAATTTTGCGAAAATCAAAAAAATGTTTATGCCAATATTTATTAAATTTTCATTTTCCATTATTTTTCAGTTTTATTTCTAGAAATGTTAATAAAATTTTATTTGTTGGTTAAAAAAGCTTGAAAATATAAAATAGAAGGCTCCTAGTATATTGTTTCAAAGGTAGATGAAAAATATTAAAAATATTTAGTCACAGTTTTTTTTTATAAGCATTTAAAGTTCAGAAATCACGAAAGTTAGCAAATTATTTTGAGTGAGGATTCGTAAAAATTTTTCTTTTTAAATCTAAGATTTTAAAATGTAATACAAGATTCCTTATAAGATTATCTACCTTTATCAAAAATAAAATGTGTACGAGAAAGTCAAATTAAAGTTTTATGAGCGTTTGAAATTCAAATTTTTACAACATTTAATATTTACTCGATTTCTCATGTAGCGATTTCCTTATTTTGTTGTAATTCAAAATCGAATAACTGTAGATACATGAAAATTTCACTGAATGTTTATTATATTAGCATTTCCTACACACCATACAATTTTAAAAATATTTTGACTGTTGTGCCAAAAAGTGTAAAAATTGTATACAAGGCTCCTGATATATTGTTACAATAGCAGTTGTAAAATATGAAAAATACATTGGCACAGTTTTTTTTATAAGCATTTAAAGATCAAATCTTGACAAAATTTATCAAAATATCGAAAATTATCAATCATTGTAATTAATAAATTATAAAATGTTCAGTTTTTATAGCTAAGGATTCAAAATTTAAAACAAGATTCCATGTAAGTAGTTTATTCTGTTACCAAAAAATCAAAATAATACACAAGCACAGTTTATTTTTATAGTAATTTTAAGTACAAATTTGGACGAAATTACATATTAAAAAACCTAGAATAACTATTTTAGTTATTTTGTTGTGATTGTATAATATTATTCGTGGTTACTTGAAACTTCTAAAGTGTACTATTATATATCTATGATAGTATCACGGTTTGTTGTTGATGTATAACGCGTTATAAGTACCTAATGGATATTGTGATGTGATTAATTTGGAATTTAGTTTAGGTACCTATTATATGTCAATTTTTTTTTTAATACCATAAATATGTATAATATGTCTTAAACCTAGACTGACATACCGTCTCCGCTCAGAATCGTTTTTCTTATACAATGATATATCATTAAATTAAAATTTAATACCATGCATTATACAGTGACCCACTTGTAACCTTCAGTACAGCAGAGCACCTTTTTATTAATATTTTCACTGTAGATTGAATAATTGTTAAGTTGATAGAGCTAATTATTTAACAGTGGTAGACTTAATATAATGCTCATGTTGGATCCCTTGTTTTTAATTTGGTTAGCTCGTAGGTAGTAAAATATTTGAATGTTTTGATTAAAATAGGATATATTATATCTAAAATAGTTTAACTTGAATCATCTCTAAGGTTTAATACGATCATGTTATTGTTTGGGTGTGATTGTAATATGATTTGTACCGTGGTATGACGGGTGAGCTGGGGAATTCCAAACAGAAGTTCATCGATATCCCATCGTATTATTGTTATTGCTCATTGCCTATTGGCCAATAAAAATAAACTGCGCTACTAATATTGCTACTGTATTATCATTAACCATTTTTAGTATCCAGGATTTTTTTAATTCATTATTCCGATTTCACCGTTGTTGAAATAAACGTTGTTTCCACGCCGTTATGAGTTTGGTTATTTAGTTTGCACCTAATAGTTAGTTTATGTATAATTTTTCTCTATTAATTCATTACTACCTGAATAATGGCGGGTCGAAAAACAGTTATCCCGTCTCATCAAATTGTGGAAGCAGTTCTTAAGTTTAAAGACCGTATAATAACTGAAGTCAATGGTGAAAAAAGTAAGTAGACCTACATTTTTATAAAAACTTACAGTAATAATCAATTTAATACTAAATTAAATTAATTGACGTAGTAAATTATAACTTTATTGTGTGTATTCACTAATATGTAGGGCTCGGTAGTTATATTATAGATGTTAAAAAATTAAAAATATGCTTGAAAAAATGTGAAATATGAAAAACAAATTTAAGTATTTAATATAGAAATTTAAAATTATTCAAAATTCCAAAAATACCACTTTTTGTAATTAATTTTCACTAAAAGAAATAAAAGATTGATAAATAATTAGGTATATAATATTCATATATTTGAATTTTTAAATTTTTTTGTGCTGAACAAATAGTTTTCATCGTCGTGGCGCGAGCTAACCTTAAGTAAAAAAAAATAAAGCGGCGGCACGACAGTGTATATTATTATCTCGAAGCAGGAGTTGCCCATTTCAACATTGTACATTTTGGTGTTTTTTTTAACCGGACCTAACTAATTATCTACTAAATCAATATATTTCTAATAAATTGGAAAAATTAGAAAAATCGTGCAGATGATCTTTTTGAATAAATCATCAAAATAGTACTGTTAGAAATTACGTTATTAAAGGAAATGTGCAAACTTTTTAATGAGAAATTATAATGAAATCTGGAATCACGGCGGCCGCATCTCGCATTGTCGTGCCGACTGATTCCCCCACTCAATTTCATGTACGCGACGCATTTCATTATTGCTCTTTCACGACTTCACGTATATTTTAACTTAGATTCTCGCCACTACCTATACGTAGCTATGGATTATTTGTTTCAATTCGTTATAGACTATATCGCTTCATTGAATTACATTATAGCTTAAATTTTTTATATTTTATTTAATGTAGTTTGTTAAATTGTAATTAATACTATAGTATTACACTATTACCTAGTGTGTTATACTGTTGATAATTATTCCTATGTTCGTACCTATATTATGTTCGTACGATAATATATTGGTATTATTTAATTATAAATATGCCAAACAAAGTGTACAAAGAAAGAATAAAAAATAAAGAAAAGTACTTATTGAATAAAAAAAAGAATCTTAGTGATAAAATAAATTTCCCAAAAATACTGTTGTCTTGACAATTTTCTAAATTAATGGTTATATCACAACTCAGTGCAAAAAACGGAAGAGTAAAAAAAACAGATCTTTAAGTACTGTAACGATGTGATATCATAAATAAATTCTAAGTAAATTGAATAAAAAATATACTTATTTTGTTTCAATAATTTATTTACTCGGTGAGAAACTATATGACGTAAACTTTATACGACACAGCACACGAAATAAAATAAACAAAATGCATTAGAAAATCAATGTAATTTAAAATATTATATTATAATAGACATTTCTGCTCAAAATAATTTCTCGCCAAGTAAATAAATTATTAAAACAAAATAAGTGTACTTTTTATTAAATTTACTTAGCATTGATTTATGATAGCCGATAGGTATCACATCCTTAAAGTGCTTAAAGATCTATTTTTTTTTACTTATCCGTTTTTTACACTGAGTTCGACGTAATGTATAATTTTATTGTATTCTCTTAACATTTTTTATTCAAATTACCTTTTTCCATATAGTTCGTTCTATAACCAAAAAATACAAATAATATTACCTATATAAACACAGTTATTGTTTACACAAATTTTAAGTTAAATTTGGACGAAATTAGGTAAGTACATGAAAACCTAGAACACCGATTTTAGTTATTTTGTTGTAATTTAAAAATATTATTCGTTGGTAAATGGTAACTATATACTTGAAACTTTTAAAGTATATTATTATATTTCATACTGACATCAAATACAATTTTTTCAGAAAATTAATTTTAACCTACTCGTAAAATAAATTTCTGTTTGACCAATATTAATATACCATCCAATATGGTTAGTGTGATAAAATATTATGTTTCAAATTTTCAACCCTAATATTATTTTAATTTTGTATTTTGTAAATTGAGTTTTTTCCAAAGAATAATCAAATAAAATACATTATTATTAATATGAAATAAAAACAACAAGAATATTGTGATTATAATTATTGTATACAGAATTATCATTTATGCTAATTTATTCTTAAATAATAATAATACAAAATATATATTGTATATTATACTTCGTACCGTGAGTAGGCTATTATTATTGGAGGGTTGTGCAAAAATAAGGATTTAAACAAAATCTATAATTTGACGTAACATTTTACAAATTCTATTTTTACAAATATTCTTTTCGGAAATTATTGTAGCTACTGACACTGTTTGGAGTGATATAAGCATTTATTTAAATAGTCTTATGAGTAAAAGTGCTATTCACACTTTTGTGTATAAGGGACGCCATGAGATAAAAGAAAAGCTCGGATTTTGTTCTAGTCCCAAGATTGATCCACCAGAAGCCATCTTTAATTCTTCCACAGAATATGGTCGGTATTACTTTTTACACGTATTATTCAAATATATTACTTATATAAGTACACTTTTATTTGATTATTTCATAATGATAAGGTATTATTACACAATACATATCATCTAAATAAAGTTTTTTTTATTTAACTATATGCACTTACATCATTAAATTATACTCATATTTTTTTTTCGTTAACTCGTTAAGTTAAGAATTAACTTTGAAAAAAAAGTAACTTAACTTAGTTTAAATTTAAAATTTGCTAATTTACAAAAATAAAAAATTCCAGATACAAAATATAGATTATTAGATAGTTTTTCTTTACGCTCAAGAAAATTACTGGGGAAATTTAAAATGATACATCAAAGCAAAAACCCATTCAAAAATTTGCATTATTCTTCGGACAAAAATTAACTTAATATAGATACTTTTTTTCAAGATTAACGTGTTACCTGTTAATCTTGAAAAAAAGTAACTTATTAAGTTAAAAGTTAATTTGAAAAAAAAATTAACGCGTTAATTAACTTAATTAAAATTCACTTAACGTTTTAACTTAATTTTAACTTTTAACTCGTTAATGCCCAGCCTTGCAGTAATACCTACATATTCAAAATAATTGGGGGAAAAGTAAGGGTACAACAAACATTTTTACAAGAAAAAAAATGTTCAAACCATCAATCAAATATTTCATATTTTCAGGTTATTCTGAACCACCTATTATACCATCGGGGTTATATAAATCATTGTTTTAAAACGATCTGTCAGCCTAAACATATTTTACTATAGGTATATTGGTACCTATATGGTATTTCTGTAAGTAATTTATTTTTCTATCAGTAGTACCAGGTTGAACTAACTCTTGACAAAAACTAATTTTCTATATTATAAATTATAATATTATTTTATACGATCTTGCTAGATGTTATTATTACCTAGTCAATAGTAAATACAATACAAACATACGGTTTTAATAGATTTGTGGTAGCGAATAGCATAAAATAAATCTAAATATTTTGAAAATATTGTGACGTGCAATAAAGGTGCTTTTAAGTATTCGACTTATATTACTTGTATAATACAAGTATTCATGTTAATATTAATTATGTTGAAATTTACATATGTAATGTCTTTGGAATTAAATTGGCCGTGTATTATATTTTAAATTTTGAACAATATTATATTATTTTGTTGTCATGGAAATATTCGTTTGGATGTTTATTCATACGACCGATTACATATTTTGAATCAGTTTATATTTCGTAACGAACCGCTTAACGAATTATTTTATTTTCTATAACATAAATATAATTTAATAATCAACTTTTGAATGTATTACTTATATCTTATTGTTTAATAATTTTTCTATAACCTTGCGTGAGGTAAAAAAAAAACGCTGAGGAGTCAACCTTATAAAAATCAAAAAAAGTTTTGCAAAACAACGTCACTACGTCAGGACGAGTGCAGAATAACCCGGCTGTTGGAAATTCGCAGAATTACGAGTTCCGCACCCATAGCGGATATCCGTCGAAAGACAACACTCACATGATGGCAGACGACGGAGCATATACGGCAGACGACCCTACGCTGACCGTGGGGCCGAAAATTGTCTGTATCACTGAGCTCTGTGACCAACAACCGTCGGCGACGACATCCACATTGCAGGTGGAGGCCGATCAGAGGACGTTAGATTTAGCACCACTACTTTCCCTGTGTCCAAATGACGAACTGTTGGAAGCTCCTGTTGGAATCTTGCAGGAGTGCGATTATCCATCGACAGACAACGTATATATGGTGGACGACAATAAATACACGACGAAAGATGACGCGGTAGACGACCCTACACTGACCGTGAGGCCAAAAATTGTATGTGCTATCAGTGAGCTCCGTGATCAACAACCGACGACGACGACATTGACTTCGAGCAAAAGTGATGGCGACGGGTTGGAGCCAGCGACAACTACGATCCAAGTAAAGTCAGCGGTGACTGAACAGCTTGATTCTTACGTGGCACCGGTTAGAATCCAGCTGTTAGATGCACTGGCTGATGTTAACGATTTTGTTCCGGACGAGGCAACCGAAAGCACGACCATAGTTCCTATAGTCGTGGACAAAAGTGATGGCGAAGGGTTGGAGCCAGCGATGACTACGACCCAAGTAAAGTCAGCGGTGACTGAACAGCTTGATTCTTACGTGGCACCGGTTAGAATCCAGCTGTTAGATGCACTGGCTGATGTTAACGATTTTGTTCCGGACGAGGCAACCAAAAGCACGACCATAGTTCCTATAGTCGTGGCCAAAAGTGATGGCGACGGGTTGGAGCCAGCGATGACTACGATCCAAGTAAAGTCAGCGGTGACTGAACAGCTTGATTCTTACGTGGCACCGGTTAGAATCCAGCTGTTAGATGCACTGGCTGATGTTAACGATTTTGTTCCGGACGAGGCAACCGAAAGCACGACCATAGTTCCTATAGCCGTGGCCAAAAGTGATGGCGATGGGTTGGAGCCAGCGACGACTGCGGTCCAAGCAAAGTCAGCAGCAGCAGAAAAACCCCGGCAAGGTCGTCGTAGATCGTTCTTATCGGCAGTGGGGAGGCGGCTCCTCAAGTTCGGGAGGACGTTATGCTGCTGTTGCTGTTGCAAATAGTGTGGTAGGTACACCGATACCGCCATATGGTGCGCTCGATTGCATCTGTGAGATGACAACGAGTTGAGAAGACAAGAGGGATGCAAAAAGAGATGTTGACTGGTGTCATCAATCAAAAATTAAAGTTTATAATTTATTAAAATTCATTTTGTTTAATTTTCGTTTTGTTTAAAAACTTTAATATTATAATGATTGTTAATTTGCTCATATTATCAAATAAACAATGAAGCATAACATATGTAAATATTAATTATACATGTAAATTTTTACTTCGAATACCGTCAAATTTTTTTCTGATTGTTATAAAAAATAAAAATGTGAGAAATAAAAAAAAATGTACATAATCATAAGTAATAACAATAAAACAAATAATATAATTTAATGTGTACATTCGTCTTGAACACTAATTACTTTATATTTTTATGATTATTATATTTATAAGTCGTATTTTATTGTTGAATAAGGCCTAACACGGGAGATACCGGACAAATAGAACCATGACAGAGGTATAGCTAAATTGCCTATCCATAACGCCGTGTAATCATAACAATAATATTGAAATACACGAAGAAAAAAAACTAACGGCATTACAGAAGAAGATAAAAGTACAACAATATTTTTAGACAATTTGATTTACAAAAATTTTTTTATCGTGGAAGCCCATGCAGTAAATAATATAACTAATTTTTTAAAAAAAAAACGTCAAATTTACAAGTATACGAAAATGTAGATAATAATATTAAATATTCATATACCAATAATTATTAAGTTTACATAGGTACCCAAGATAAACAACTGTATAATTCATTCAATGTTTAAGGTTTACATTTTAACATTTTTTCTGCGGAATAATAAAATATTTTTTTAAATAAAATGTTTTAACTTGTTTTTATCTACCTATATAATTTTGTCGTAACCAATTTCCACAATTTTATCTAACTTTAAAATTAAATTTCATATTTTAGTTACTACCTCAATTATAATACTTTTTCAGTTTTCTATAATTTATAATCTACTGTTAGATGCCCAAAAAAATGCAAAATAAACTTTCTTATTCTTATTCAAATGTACATAAAACAAATTTGTGACAAGACGAGCATTGCACAGTAAGCTTTGAAAAACAATGCTAAGTGCATCGAAATCCCAGCCCTAGTTATAAGTATAGACAAGCGGAGTAGTGGACAAACATTTTGTGGGGTAACCCCGCGTACCACTTCACTCCACCATCTAAACTTTTTTATTTATTAAATTTTCATTTTCCATTATTTTTTAGTTTTATTTCTAGAAATGTTAATAAAATTTTATTTGTTGGTTAAAAAAGCTTGAAAATATAAAATAGAAGGCTCCTAGTATATTGTTTCAAAGGTAGATGAAAAATATTAAAAATATTTAGTCACAGTTTTTTTTTATAAGCATTTAAAGTTCAGAAATCACGAAAGTTAGCAAATTATTTTGAGTGAGGATTCGTAAAAATTTTTCTTTTTAAATCTAAGATTTTAAAATGTAATACAAGATTCCTTATAAGATTATCTACCTTTATCAAAAAAAAAATGTGTACGAGAAAGTCAAATTAAAGTTTTATGAGCGTTTGAAATTCAAATTTTTACAACATTTAATATTTACTCGATTTCTCATGTAGCGATTTCCTTATTTTGTTGTAATTCAAAATCGAATAACTGTAGATACATGAAAATTTCACTGAATGTTTATTATATTAGCATTTCCTACACACCATACAATTTTAAAAATATTTTGACTGTTGTGCCAAAAAGTGTAAAAATTGTATACAAGGCTCCTGATATATTGTTACAATAGCAGTTGTAAAATATGAAAAATACATTGGCACAGTTTTTTTTATAAGCATTTAAAGATCAAATCTTGACAAAATTTATCAAAATATCGAAAATTATCAATCATTGTAATTAATAAATTATAAAATGTTCAGTTTTTATAGCTAAGGATTCAAAATTTAAAACAAGATTCCATGTAAGTAGTTTATTCTGTTACCAAAAAATCAAAATAATACACAAGCACAGTTTATTTTTATAGTAATTTTAAGTACAAATTTGGACGAAATTACATATTAAAAAACCTAGAATAACTATTTTAGTTATTTTGTTGTGATTGTATAATATTATTCGTGGTTACTTGAAACTTCTAAAGTGTACTATTATATATCTATGATAGTATCACGGTTTGTTGTTGATGTATAACGCGTTATAAGTACCTAATGGATATTGTGATGTGATTAATTTGGAATTTAGTTTAGGTACCTATTATATGTCAATTTTTTTTTTAATACCATAAATATGTATAATATGTCTTAAACCTAGACTGACATACCGTCTCCGCTCAGAATCGTTTTTCTTATACAATGATATATCATTAAATTAAAATTTAATACCATGCATTATACAGTGACCCACTTGTAACCTTCAGTACAGCAGAGCACCTTTTTATTAATATTTTCACTGTAGATTGAATAATTGTTAAGTTGATAGAGCTAATTATTTAACAGTGGTAGACTTAATATAATGCTCATGTTGGATCCCTTGTTTTTAATTTGGTTAGCTCGTAGGTAGTAAAATCTAAGATTTTTATTTTGGTAATAATACAAAACTGTGTACAAAGTTAAATTTGAGTTGCACCAAGTTTATATTTTTAAATTAAAGGTTTTCGAAACGTAATTTCTGGTTAAGAAAATTTTGAAATAAAGTTCCCCATTTTATATTTTAATTAATTTAACTTTAGTTTTACTCAGACGCATCCACGTTGAATCAAAATTAACATATAATTTTGCTTTATTATCCCAATTTAATAAGTTTTCGGACTCTTCTCAGGCAGCTGAAGCTGGTTGAATCATAAAATACCTCCATTGGTATAGGCACCTATTGTATAAGTACAGGTATGAAGTATTTTATTCCCCACTCATTACACTTCTGCAGTATTATTTTTAAGTATTTATTAGAACTTTACACAGAGTTTTTCAAACGTTTAATAGAAATTTCGTAAACAATCTTATTAAATTTTATTTTTTAAAATTGGTTACACTTGGAGGTTGGAATTTTTTTTAATAGATAACAATATATTGTCAAGTTATTTTAATGTAGTACCTATAAAATTTGAATTCAGTTAATCAAAATATTTTATTTGTACATTTTATGGTATACAAATGCTTTGATAATTTATTTTATTATACTGTATAAATGAGAAGCTCACACAATACAACTGTATTTTGATTGACTGCTTTTGACTTTTTGGTAGTGTCATCAAATAATTCCCAATTGTTAGGCCCTCTTTTACAGTACGCTACATAGTGACCAACAGATGTGCGCAATCTACTTAGCCCTTTCCGATAGTCACATACACCTCGCAATTCATATGCTGTGTTATAATGTGTTAGAACTTGTGGGATATCCTTTAGAGGTATTTGTAGCTGTGGAGCAGCTTCTGTTGATTGATCTTTATAGTTAGTAATATCTCCTGCAATTAAAAAATATGATAACATAAATAAATGTATATAGTGTTTATAGGTTATATTTTAGTTAATGTATTTACTGTAAGTACCTTCCCATTTTAAAATTTCTATAATTAAATGTTTTGTAGATGCTTCGGTCCTTATAGTTTTATCACCATTACATGGGTTTGTTTGATATTGGTTTATATTTCCACAAGTCAAATAGTCTATCGATAATCTTTCTAATAAAAAATTTTGTAAACCATCTAGATTATTTTCTGTGTGGAATGTGATGTATGTCACTGGTTTTTGTTTTTCCGTTGAGTAGTCACATTTAGGGTTTGAACATAATATATAATCAAATGCCGTAGGTATATCTTGAAATAGCTTTTGTATGACAAATGCTGTTGTTGCATTGCAAGAAACTAATGTAATGTCATAGTCAATTTTGGTTACTTCTGGTTCGAGATAAGTTAATAATATCTGAGCTCTTTCTTTGTAAGTTGTAGGGTTGATTCCTTTTTTAACAATTGACGAAACAAAAGAAAGAAATTTATTTGGGTTTTCCAGGCAATTTATTTCTTCGGAATATCGCTTACTTGTACAATAAGACACCATGAATATTGAAGCCAGTGCATCAAAAGCACAAGTATTACTAAGCGCAACTTTACCATAACCTTTTAAATTCCTACTTTTTAGATCAGTTACTTTTGAACCATTTTTTAAATTAGGTAACGATGTAATGCTGCGTGAATTATTTAAGTCTATATGACGCAAATGTGTGTTAGAGTTTAAGTAAGAATTTGTTATATGTTGCTTTTTAGATTTTCTATCCCACCCTTCTTTAGCAGTATTCTCATCACAGTTAACTGTTATTGATTTGTTTATTGTGATTTCATTTTCAGTGTCCATTATAATATCATTAATATTGTTTTCATCAATAGCAATAAAGTCATCTTCATTAGTTTGATCAATCAGTATAACTTCTTTAAAGTTGTCACTTTGAATGGTATGTGTGTAATTTGAAGAACGCAAAAGAGAATTTCCTCGTAGAGATATTATGTGTCTTTCTAAAAACAAATCAATATTTGTAGGAAGGTCTATGTCTTTGAAAGTTACTACTTTTAGTTTTTTAAAGCTTGATTCCACTCCTGCAGAACTGGCTGTCATTTTTCCATATTTAAAAATAGGTATCATTAAACCTGACCACAAAGGTAAAAACTGCATGCATTTAATTATTAATGGCACTAATGTGGGCAAATACATAGCATTAATGCCATTACCCTCTTGAATATATTCTTTGCTCTTTTCAAATATTTCCTCAGCCCAACTCTGAAATGGATTTTTTTCATTATCAAGATCAAAATTTTGTGATTCATCCACTTCCTCAATTGAATCATGAATGTCTTCCTCAGAGTCAATAATTGATAACACTTGATTATACCATTCTTCGTAATTTATAAAACCCGTGGATGTTATATCAATTAATTGTTTTTTATGATACTCACATGGAGTGTCTCTACCTCTCACTGCATCAACTCCATCAGTTTCATTTGTTAACACGACAAATAGGGATAAAACAATTGAATATATTTCCGATATAGATTGGTTTTTAATTATAACTCCTATGCTGCGTAGAATTACTTCTCTAACTCTACCTTGAGTATTCTTCAATGGAATCCATTTACTCGCTAATCTTATAAAGTGAGCAACATCTGTTCGTATGAAACAATTAGGCAACCAAATTGGATCCGGCGATACCTTACCTAATGCTAACTTAGCACAAACTCTGATATACTGTTTTAGTGAAGAATACTGGGTAAAACATTTCACACATGCGGACAACAAGGCCATGGATTGGTCGCAAACAGTTTCTCTAGGTGATGGCACATTAAAATTTAACCAGTTTGCTAGCCAGTTATAGATAGCAAGAGTTGCATGCCGCTCACTTATCATGTTTGAAACCGTAAAGCTGTGTAGTTTTGATTCATCGTACACCAAAGCTTCGTATAGATAAATTGTTTTAGTTTTATTCATTCCAAATTTTTTAAAATTCTTAATTAATGATCCAGTTGCATCAATTATGATCTTAGGATAAGAAGTACTTTGACAGTAACTTCTGTAGAGATGGATCTGTTCGCAACTATGGTAATGAATATAAAATGGTTCACAACTTAAATCATGTAGAATGTCTTTATACTCATTTTCATTTTTCATGGTTGCCAATGATGTAAATACGTCTTCATGCCTTCTATTTGATGCCAAGTTTCGCCATTTTATTTGACGTAATGCACCCCCCGATGGTATAATAGGTGGTTCAGAATAACCTGAAAATATGAAATATTTGATTGATGGTTTGAACATTTTTTTTCTTGTAAAAATGTTTGTTGTACCCTTACTTTTCCCCCAATTATTTTGAATATGTAGGTATTACTGCAAGGCTGGGCATTAACGAGTTAAAAGTTAAAATTAAGTTAAAACGTTAAGTGAATTTTAATTAAGTTAATTAACGCGTTAATTTTTTTTTCAAATTAACTTTCAACTTAATAAGTTACTTTTTTTCAAGATTAACAGGTAACACGTTAATCTTGAAAAAAAGTATCTATATTAAGTTAATTTTTGTCCGAAGAATAATGCAAATTTTTGAATGGGTTTTTGCTTTGATGTATCATTTTAAATTTCCCCAGTAATTTTCTTGAGCGTAAAGAAAAACTATCTAATAATCTATATTTTGTATCTGGAATTTTTTATTTTTGTAAATTAGCAAATTTTAAATTTAAACTAAGTTAAGTTACTTTTTTTTCAAAGTTAATTCTTAACTTAACGAGTTAACGAAAAAAAAATATGAGTAACTTTTAACTTAACTCAACATTATTGTTTTAAAATAACTTAACTTAACAAGTTAAAAAAAATCGTTAACTTGCCCATCCTTGGGTATTAGGATGCATTTCTGTTCTTTTTAAAGAACAAACATTCACTTTCCTAACAGAACAAGTCCTAAGTCGATGACTCAAGCATAACAGCTCTAAAAATTGTTCACAGACGTAAAAAAAACATCATTGTAAAATGAATCGCTTCACTACTAATCTAAAATAACGATTTTCATTTTTTTTACTAACCTAACGTTACAAAATATTGAGGTGAATAAAATTGTAGTTTTTCAAATTTAACGCTCCCCCTCCAACACCCTCCTCCTGAAAAGGATTTTTTTTTATACTTATTATTACGGACTAAAATCACCTGTTTTCATCAGTCGTACAGCTTCTGTTTCACGATGTGTGGCGCTAGACATATTTTTTTGAACAATGGCTGTTATTACTTTTTCCTTTGCTGTTCCCAACAAACGGCGGTTTTTATTTGGCTCGTGCAACATGTCAAAATTCCCCGTATACGTGCATTGCATTAATACCCTGTAAAAAATAAAATTAAAATGTACAACTTTGTATGAAATAACAAAATTTAGGAAAAAAATTTGCTTAAAATTTAATAAAAATATTACTTTTCATTATCTAATGGTTTTTCAGAAATAATCCCTTTAAAGCATGAGCTGCATACACTACATCGTCCAAATACGGTCACAAAGTTTGTTCCATGTGGATGAACATTTGCTTTGCGGAATGATAAGCAGCATGGAAGTTGTGTATGCACCCAAAAATGTTCAGCCAAAATAGGTGTCCATTGATTTTTGGTTAATGCATAGTACGTTTTAAAACTTTGTGATGGTCGTTTTTTATCATGCAGTCTGTATTGCACATCATCAGGTTTTATTTTTTTCCATTCTTCTGAAGAAAAAGTTACCACAAATTTTCTTCTAGGAAAATCCAGATTACTGCTGGAATTTTCATCCGAACTACCTGTATAAAAAAAAGTTAACAGTTATTAATATATGTCAATTGTAACGCAGATAATTTAATGATGTAAGTGCATATAGTTAAATAAAAAAAACTTTATTTAGATGATATGTATTGTGTAATAATACCTTATCATTATGAAATAATCAAATAAAAGTGTACTTATATAAGTAATATATTTGAATAATACGTGTAAAAAGTAATACCGACCATATTCTGTGGAAGAATTAAAGATGGCTTCTGGTGGATCAATCTTGGGACTAGAACAAAATCCGAGCTTTTCTTTTATCTCATGGTGTCCCTTATACACAAAAGTGTGAATAGCACTTTTACTCATAAGACTATTTAAATAAATGCTTATATCACTCCAAACAGTGTCAGTAGCTACAATAATTTCCGAAAAGAATATTTGTAAAAATAGAATTTGTAAAATGTTACGTCAAATTATAGATTTTGTTTAAATCCTTATTTTTGCACAACCCTCCAATAATAATAGCCTACTCACGGTACGAAGTATAATATACAATATATATTTTGTATTATTATTATTTAAGAATAAATTAGCATAAATGATAATTCTGTATACAATAATTATAATCAC
This sequence comes from Metopolophium dirhodum, assembly GCF_019925205.1. Taxonomy (NCBI): domain Eukaryota; kingdom Metazoa; phylum Arthropoda; class Insecta; order Hemiptera; family Aphididae; genus Metopolophium; species Metopolophium dirhodum. The sequence goes on from NC_083562.1 coordinate 34,401,586, forward strand.
AATATTCTTGTTGTTTTTATTTCATATTAATAATAATGTATTTTATTTGATTATTCTTTGGAAAAAACTCAATTTACAAAATACAAAATTAAAATAATATTAGGGTTGAAAATTTGAAACATAATATTTTATCACACTAACCATATTGGATGGTATATTAATATTGGTCAAACAGAAATTTATTTTACGAGTAGGTTAAAATTAATTTTCTGAAAAAATTGTATTTGATGTCAGTATGAAATATAATAATATACTTTAAAAGTTTCAAGTATATAGTTACCATTTACCAACGAATAATATTTTTAAATTACAACAAAATAACTAAAATCGGTGTTCTAGGTTTTCATGTACTTACCTAATTTCGTCCAAATTTAACTTAAAATTTGTGTAAACAATAACTGTGTTTATATAGGTAATATTATTTGTATTTTTTGGTTATAGAACGAACTATATGGAAAAAGGTAATTTGAATAAAAAATGTTAAGAGAATACAATAAAATTATACATTACGTCGAACTCAGTGTAAAAAACGGATAAGTAAAAAAAAATAGATCTTTAAGCACTTTAAGGATGTGATACCTATCGGCTATCATAAATCAATGCTAAGTACATTTAATAAAAAGTACACTTATTTTGTTTTAATAATTTATTTACTTGGCGAGAAATTATTTTGAGCAGAAATGTCCATTATAATATAATATTTTAAATTACATTGATTTTCTAATGCATTTTGTTTATTTTATTCACGTTATTTCGTGTGCTGTGTCGTATAAAGTTTACGTCATATAGTTTCTCACCGAGTAAATAAATTATTGAAACAAAATAAGTATATTTTTTATTCAATTTACTTAGAATTTATTTATGATATCACATCGTTACAGTACTTAAAGATCTGTTTTTTTTACTCTTCCGTTTTTTGCACTGAGTTGTGATATAACCATTAATTTAGAAAATTGTCAAGACAACAGTATTTTTGGGAAATTTATTTTATCACTAAGATTCTTTTTTTTATTCAATAAGTACTTTTCTTTATTTTTTATTCTTTCTTTGTACACTTTGTTTGGCATATTTATAATTAAATAATACCAATATATTATCGTACGAACATAATATAGGTACGAACATAGGAATAATTATCAACAGTATAACACACTAGGTAATAGTGTAATACTATAGTATTAATTACAATTTAACAAACTACATTAAATAAAATATAAAAAATTTAAGCTATAATGTAATTCAATGAAGCGATATAGTTTATAACGAATTGAAACAAATAATCCATAGCTACGTATAGGTAGTGGCGAGAATCTAAGTTAAAATATACGTGAAGTCGTGAAAGAGCAATAATGAAATGCGTCGCGTACATGAAATTGAGTGGGGGAATCAGTCGGCACGACAATGCGAGATGCGGCCGCCGTGATTCCAGATTTCATTATAATTTCTCATTAAAAAGTTTGCACATTTCCTTTAATAACGTAATTTCTAACAGTACTATTTTGATGATTTATTCAAAAAGATCATCTGCACGATTTTTCTAATTTTTCCAATTTATTAGAAATATATTGATTTAGTAGATAATTAGTTAGGTCCGGTTAAAAAAAACACCAAAATGTACAATGTTGAAATGGGCAACTCCTGCTTCGAGATAATAATATACACTGTCGTGCCGCCGCTTTATTTTTTTTTACTTAAGGTTAGCTCGCGCCACGACGATGAAAACTATTTGTTCAGCACAAAAAAATTAAAAAATTCAAATATTTGAATATTATATACCTAATTATTTATCAATCTTTTATTTCTTTTAGTGAAAATTAATTACAAAAAGTGGTATTTTTGGAATTTTGAATAATTTTAAATTTCTATATTAAATACTTAAATTTGTTTTTCATATTTCACATTTTTTCAAGCATATTTTTAATTTTTTAACATCTATATAACTACCGAGCCCTACATATTAGTGAATACACACAATAAAGTTATAATTTACTACGTCAATTAATTTAATTTAGTATTAAATTGATTATTACTGTAAGTTTTTATAAAAATTTAGGTCTACTTACTTTTTTCACCATTGACTTCAGTTATTATACGGTCTTTAAACTTAAGAACTGCTTCCACAATTTGATGAGACGGGATAACTGTTTTTCGACCCGCCATTATTCAGGTAGTAATGAATTAATAGAGAAAAATTATACATAAACTAACTATTAGGTGCAAACTAAATAACCAAACTCATAACGGCGTGGAAACAACGTTTATTTCAACAACGGTGAAATCGGAATAATGAATTAAAAAAATCCTGGATACTAAAAATGGTTAATGATAATACAGTAGCAATATTAGTAGCGCAGTTTATTTTTATTGGCCAATAGGCAATGAGCAATAACAATAATACGATGGGATATCGATGAACATCTGTTTGGAATTCCCCAGCTCACCCTTCATACCACGGTACAAATCATATTACAATCACACCCAAACAATAACATGATCGTATTAAACCTTAGAGATGATTCAAGTTAAACTATTTTAGATATAATATATCCTATTTTAATCAAAACATTCAAATATTTTACTACCTACGAGCTAACCAAATTAAAAACAAGGGATCCAACATGAGCATTATATTAAGTCTACCACTGTTAAATAATTAGCTCTATCAACTTAACAATTATTCAATCTACAGTGAAAATATTAATAAAAAGGTGCTCTGCTGTACTGAAGGTTACAAGTGGGTCACTGTATAATGCATGGTATTAAATTTTAATTTAATGATATATCATTGTATAAGAAAAACGATTCTGAGCGGAGACGGTATGTCAGTCTAGGTTTAAGACATATTATACATATTTGTGGTATTAAAAAAAAAATTGACATATAATAGGTACCTATACTAAATTCCAAATTAATCACATCACAATATCCATTAGGTACTTATAACGCGTTATACATCAACAACAAACCGTGATACTATCATAGATATATAATAGTACACTTTAGAAGTTTCAAGTAACCACGAATAATATTATACAATCACAACAAAATAACTAAAATAGTTATTCTAGGTTTTTTAATATGTAATTTCGTCCAAATTTGTACTTAAAATTACTATAAAAATAAACTGTGCTTGTGTATTATTTTGATTTTTTGGTAACAGAATAAACTACTTACATGGAATCTTGTTTTACATTTTGAATCCTTAGCTATAAAAACTGAACATTTTATAATTTATTAATTACAATGATTGATAATTTTCGATATTTTGATAAATTTTGTCAAGATTTGATCTTTAAATGCTTATAAAAAAAACTGTGCCAATGTATTTTTCATATTTTACAACTGCTATTGTAACAATATATCAGGAGCCTTGTATACAATTTTTACACTTTTTGGCACAACAGTCAAAATATTTTTAAAATTGTATGGTGTGTAGGAAATGCTAATATAATAAACATTCAGTGAAATTTTCATGTATCTACAGTTATTCGATTTTGAATTACAACAAAATAAGGAAATCGCTACATGAGAAATCGAGTAAATATTAAATGTTGTAAAAATTTGAATTTCAAACGCTCATAAAACTTTAATTTGACTTTCTCGTACACATTTTATTTTTGATAAAGGTAGATAATCTTATAAGGAATCTTGTATTACATTTTAAAATCTTAGATTTAAAAAGAAAAATTTTTACGAATCCTCACTCAAAATAATTTGCTAACTTTCGTGATTTCTGAACTTTAAATGCTTATAAAAAAAAACTGTGACTAAATATTTTTAATATTTTTCATCTACCTTTGAAACAATATACTAGGAGCCTTCTATTTTATATTTTCAAGCTTTTTTAACCAACAAATAAAATTTTATTAACATTTCTAGAAATAAAACTGAAAAATAATGGAAAATGAAAATTTAATAAATATTGGCATAAACATTTTTTTGATTTTCGCAAAATTTCCATTTTGGGCGGTGCTGGCGAGACGCGCGAAATAGTCGAACGTGGTTTGTTCGCGGACCAGACACGTGCGAATTTCGGGGTATATCGTGCAAATTCGTGCTAATCACGTGCTAAATATTGGCATAAACATTTTTTTGATTTTTGCAAAATTTCCATTTTGGGCGGTGCTGGCGAGACGCGCGAAATAGTCGAACGTGGTTTGTTCGCGGACCAGACACGTGCGAATTTCGGGGTATATCGTGCAAATTCGTGCTAATCACGTGCTACATTTTGGTAGATCGAGTTTGTTATTATTTTTAATTTTTACGTTGGGCGGTGCTGGTGAGACGTCTCTCCAGCACCGCACATCATTTTTTGTCATAGAGTTGTATATTTTGTCATGCAAATTTTGGCGATAGTCATGCAAATTCATGCTAATTACATGCTAATTTCCTGTAAAAAAAAATTGTAAAATTTTTGAATGGGTGGTGCTGGAGAGACGTTCGTAATTTTTACGCAAAATCTGTTTTTGAGAAAATCGATTTTGGTTTTTGGTGTAACTCTAAAACAAATGACCGTAGTGACATGAAATTTTGACTGAATGTTTATATTAGCATTTTCTATACACCATAAAATTTTGAAAATATTTTGACTCTTTTTGAGCTGTTTACGGCCATTGTAAGTTTTCAATTTTTTTAGTTTTTTTTTCTATAAATATCAATAAAATTTTATCTGTTGAGTAAAAAAGCTTGAAAATTTAATAGAAGGCTCCTAGGTTATTGTTTCAAAGGCAGATGAAAAAAATTAAAAATCCTTAGTCACAGTTTTTAATTATAAGCATTTAAAGTTCAAATTTTGACAAAATACGGAAAAATCACTAAAAATAGCAAATTATTTTGATGAGAATTCATAAAAATTTTTCTTTTTAAATCTAAGATTTGAAAATGTAATGTAAGATTACTCATAAGTTTGTCTACCTTTATCAAAAAAAAAATGTCTAGAAGAAACTTAAATTAAATTTTTATGAGCGTCTGAAATTTATATTTTTACAACATTTGATATTTACTCGATTTCTCATGTAACGATTTTTTTATTTTATTGTAATTAAAAAACGAATGACTGTAGATACTTGAAAATTTCACTGAATGTTTGTATTAGCATTTTCTATACACCATACAATTTTGAAAATATTTTGACTCTATTTGAGCTGTTTACGGACATTGTCAGTTTTCAATTTTTTTAGTTTTTTTTTCTATAAATATCAATAAATTTTTATTTGTTGGGTAAAAAAGCGTGAAAATTTAATATTAGACTCCTGATATATCGTTTTAATAGCAGTTGAAAAATATTAAAAATACATTTGCACAATTTTTTTTTATAAGCATTTAAAGTTCAAATTTTGACAACATTTATCAAATTTATAATTTATTAATTATTTTGTAGTAAAAAATGTATAAAATGTTTAACTTTTATGGCTAAGGATTGAAAATTTAAAACAAGGCTCCACGTAAATAGGTTATATATAAATTACATTATTCACAATAATATCATCAAATATACTTGGTAATATCATAGGCTGACTGACCGTTTTCGCTCAGAATCGTTTTTCTTATACAATGATATTATATCATTGAATTCAAATTTAACACCATCCATTACAGTGACCCACTTGTAACCTACTGTACAGCAGAGCGACATCCACTTATCCACCTTTTTTTAGTTTTTTTTTTCCACAAATATCAATATTGGCATAAACATTTTTTTGATTTTCGCAAAATTTCCATTTTGGGCGGTGCTGGCGAGACGCGCGAAATATTCGAACGTGGTTTGTTCGCGGACAATTTGTATATTTTGTCATGCAAATTTTGGCGATAGTCATGCAAATTCATGCTGATTACATGCTAATTTCCTGTAAAAAAAAATTGTAAAATTTTTGAATGGGTGGTGCTGGAGAGACGTTCGTGTAAAAATTCCCGTTTTTCCTTAATTTTTCTTTTGTTTTTCACGTCGCTTGTGAAAACTACTTTTTACTTTTGACCCCCCAAAGTACCAACTAGATTCACTTTCCTATCAGAAAAGTTACTATTGAAGAAAATCCAAGCACTTTTACTGTCCTAAAAGGTGATGACAGACACAAAAATAAAAAATAAATAAAAAAATTAATAAAAAAATAAAAAAAAAAATTAAAAAAATAACACACATCATTGTAAAATCAATACATTCATCGCTTCGCTCAGAATCTAAAAAATGAAAACTGAAAATGTCCGTAAACAACTCAAAATATTTGGAAAATGTTATGGTGTATAGAAAATGCTAATATAAACATTCAGTCAAAATTTCATGTACCTACGGTCATTTGTTTTAGAGTTGCACCAAAAACCAAAATCGATTTTCTCAAAAACAGATTTTGTGTAAAAATTCCCGTTTTCCCTTAATTTTTCTTTTGTTTTTCACGTCGCTTTTGAAAACTACTGGGAAATGTTTACTTTTGACCCCCCAAAGTACCAACTAGATTCACTTTCCTATCAGAAAAGTTACTGTTGAAGAAAATCCAAGCACTTTTACTGTCCTAAAAGGTGATGACAGACACAAAAAAAATAAAAAAAAACACACATCATTGTAAAATCAGTAAATTCATCGCTTCGCTCAGAATCTAAAACTAAGTTTTTATACGTAATAAAACAAATATATTTTGATATTTAAACATTAATAATTGTTACGATATAATATTATGTTTGTATCTAATAAATTGTTAACTTTTTACATTGTTTTAAAAACATTTTTGCGACAAGTATTTTTAATAATTATACCTATTTAATAAAGTATTTCAACTAACGTTACTTGTGTCGAATGACGAGCAAGCAAAGTAATTTCATTAGAATAACGAATAAAGTAATATGTATTACTATTTAATCTATAAGTAACCAGTAAAGTAACTTACCCAACACTGGATATAATAATATTATATATTATATTATTATGCAATGTAGGTACCTACACAACGTAACACAATATTGTATAATAACAAATTATATTATAGATTTATCTTCATTTCGAGTGCAAATAATATTATCATACCCATGCAAACCGCAAAACCATAAAAATGATCACATTATTAGGTCGATCGGTGTACTCGGTATAGACACGTCATGGAACAAAATAAAATAATATAAAAATGAGCATAAATTGTGTATCGTTCACTCGCACAATGCCGAGGTAGTGACTTGTACCCACTGAACTAAATACATGGAATGCGTAATGCGTATAATTCTCATATAATATTATGTAAAATAAGACCATACGCGAGCGCCGCCATATGGATTCCGATTTGATTTTTAACATTAATATTGTGATGACGATAACAATTTTCATATTAGATAACATATTAACATTTCATCATGTTTTCCCTTGACTTGGAATGCATAATATGGCGACTTCCTATGAGGCTCATAATATTTTGAATAACGCACGCGTTCCGTGTATTTAGTTCAGTGCTCGTACCTACACACGTTTGCGGAAACGCTCCGCCATTTATTTTACGCGCAGTCACACATTCATTGATTAAAATACGTCACACTCACATTAAATATAAAATTACAATTTTTTTTAATCGATGCTATTATAACAATCACTTACTACGCACACCTATTTACATAATTTGAAAATTGCCTAATTCGAACTCCTTAAAAACTGTCCGTCGGTAAAAACACCGACATTTGTTGTCCGCCGTCTTACAAGTGCGTTACATACTAACAAAGCAAATATTGTACGCTCAGCAGAACACGTATTAGTTAGCAATTAGAGTGAATTGACCTCTTATACAATTTAAAGGTAAGATATCATTACCGAGACGATCTCATTGGCTTTTTATTTTTTACATTACTACATTGTTTAAATCAAACCACCAAAGGTATAGAAGTACCTTGATTTTTGTCAGTCGCTAAAACCGTTTTGATGAAAAATGGATAGTGTTCGCAGGGGCCTTAATAAATACTGGAAAAATCCATAATGTTATATTTCTCGACGGTTGAAGGACTTGTTTCAACAACAATGATATAAGAACGCTTTTTTCAAAAGATAATATCACTCTAATCAAAACGTCTCATAGAGAATACGGGGCTAAGTCGATAACTAACAAGTAATAAGTAAAACAACTGACCGTCGAATATAATATTATTATATGATATAGATCATGAATAGATTGATAAGTTAACGCTATAAAATACATAGGTACGTATAAATGTCAACAAATAATATCGGATTTCCACAGTCAGTAAACAGAAAAAACGATTTAGTGATGATAATAAGTCGGGATGCCAACTTGTATTTACCAGTATCGTCGAGTATTATACTATACTATTAGGTAGGTACTATAAATAATATATTATAGACTCATCTGACATCTGAAATCCTCATATCCATACGTATAATATACTGTAAAACGGTCTACGTATATTTATAAATGCCTATAAGAGGATTTGCACTTTGCACTTATACCTACATAATAATATGAAGTGAGAGAACCGATGTCGGTAAACACGCGGCGCTATTTGTTTCGACTTGGCACGCCTGAAATCCTTAAAGGCGTTCGACCAACGGACGTCGTTGCAACATTGCGTGTAGCGAGAATAACAGACGCCACGACACATTTTTCAAATTCTCATGCACAGAACTGACAAGTCGTGTCGAGGATAAGACGGCGAAAGAACGCGATGTATTTCAGTTGAGCAATGAGGGGCCTGTGTCTTTGATAAGTGGCAATATTTTAGGCAACATGCGATATCGTTGTCGCCGCCCATCATAGATAAATAATGCATACCCGTGTAGCAGGGACGGGCAACTCTAAAGTGCTACCAGAGGGCCAATTTTGAATGTACGAAAATCTAGCGGGCCAGAGAACATGGAAAGCAAAAAAAAACCTATTTTTAACTATTTGACCCCTATATGTAAATAATATAATATTATTTACATTTAATAGTTCAATACTAGATAATAATTTATATCTACGTCTTACGTTGGACATGTTATTATGTATCATTTTTAATAGTTTCATAAATATATAATAAGATAAAATCTTAACATTCTATATTTTTATAAACTAAATATTGAAATGTGGCACAGGCCAGTGAAAAATGTTACGCCAATTATTGTCCATCTCTGCAGATATATAGTATATAATAATATTATCCATGCCGTCCATGGCATTTGTGTTGGTCGTCCATAATGATTATAAAAAATAACCTAAACCTAACCTAACCTAAACCTTTTTTTTATAGTGTGAGTGTGATTGTATGAGGTTACCTGGCGATCTACACACGCACTTCATGTGCACACAACGTGTCAACGGCACCGTAGACCAAAAATAAAATGCGCGATTTTTTGCTCGAAACACACATCGACGGTATTTTGTTAAAAGGGCATGTACCAAATTTTACTTTTTTTTATGAAACAAATAAAACTGATTAAATACTCAATTTTTAAGATGGAACACTCATTTATACATCTTATTAAACATGAGGAGGCTCCGTGGAACTAAAATTGCTTATTAAATTGCTTAAACCACATTTATATTTAATGTTATATTCATTTAAAAAAAAATGTATGTGGTATAGGCCCTTTTAACAATTTCATTTCTATAAACGCCCTTTTAATTTTATACAGTATTTATATATCTATACATTACACTATATTGTATCTATTATAACTTGTCGGTTTATTGTTAACTGATAATAAGAAATTGGAGGGAAATTTGTTATCAAATGTTACCAATACAAGTGATGTTCAGTGCGTGTAACCTAGTAAAACCACTTTGTTCAATCTGGTAATATACAAACACCAATAATCATATAATTATTGTTATAAACTGTGAAGGTTGTAAACAATTAGCATGTATTCGGTGTGGTATAAGCCCTTTCAACAGTTCTATGTAGATTATTTTAATTTTTAAAAGGGCGTCTGCATATTATCTTGTATCCGGTATTGCTATCTTATTTTTCAGTAGATGTATACGCCATTTTACCGGAATATGCTCGTGATTTTTCTGAAAATTTAGATAACAAAAATGTATTTTTCGATTTTGTGTGGTAAATGCCCTTTTAACGAAATACCGTCGACATGGTCCAACTCAAACCAAATAAAATCATTCGCCGCGTCTTACTCAACTCGTCATAGGCAATCGCCCGGAACGAGTATTATATAGGCACATCGCCGTTATACAATAGCAATGTCATGCAAAAAATCGAAACACGCTTTACGGGAAAAACTCTCACACGTCGTGTCCGACGGGTCCGATTCGTTTGATTTTTTTTGTTTTTCGTTAGAAAGAAGACAATTTTCTACAGGGCGCATTGGACTTTGACTTTTAATTCCGTTGTTTAAAACAAACACAATAAAAATAACAAAATCTTGTGAAAATCGGTTATATTCAAATTCGTATTATATATTATGGTTTAGAAATATAATTTTGAAAATCCACGACCTGCAACGCGCCCTATAAGAAGTGTTTCTCTTTCAAAAAAAAAAAAAAAAATTATTGATATCGGATCACTAAAAGAACGAGGCGTGAAAATTTTTCTGTAAGGCATGTTTTTGAGCAAAAAACGGGTCACGTGCGCAGGCCCCTTAACGAAATATACCGTCATCGCGTGCATCATATTGTTATCATTATAAAAACGTGTCGTGTCGCGTTTATTAATATAATAAGTATATGGCACAATATACATTATAATACAATATGTTATATTGTTGTATAGCAGGCACTGAGGTACAGACTGACCTACGATACGCGCGGTTATACGATTTTGCGGTGTTTTATTTCGTAATTATTATTAATTACTCTGCAGCGTACGGAATGTAATATAATCACTGCGAAGAAGAGTTAGGTATAATAATATTATTTGCACAGAAATCGATTTAGAACTTATATATGAAGCACGACCTTTATTTACGCTTGACTACCGAAAAGCTACTGCATACGGCCATGTATTCCTATAATGTGCGTATATTATATCACTATATGTATATATCGTTTTCAATCGTATCGCAGTGTGCGCGTGCGCGTAATTTTCGACTCCTCTCCCACACACACACTTTCGGAGCTGTGTAGGACCTATAGGTTGTATATATTATTTATTCTCAGTGTGTGTGTGTGTGTGTGTGTGTGTATTTGTATTTGTGTAAAGCAACTTGACAAGCTGTGATTTATTGTACAAACTCTCTAGAGAGCTCTCTCTTTCTCACTCCGTTCTTATATATTATACGCGTGTGCGTGGGTATTCGAAAACCTTTGTGGAGTAGTGAAAATGCGGGGGGAGGGGGAGGGGGAGGAAATAAATAAAAAATTACCGCTACGTTGTATATAGGTATTTTCGCACTAATGGCTATCCACTGCGGCGTGTACATACGAGCAAATATGATATTCTAATAACCGTCCAACCGCACGAGAGCAAACATTGATGTTTTCCGATAGTAAAACGCACACTATCAATGAGCTGCAATATAATAACTATTCGATACTAATTGGATCGTTTCATTAAATTACGGAACTTTATATATTATATAATATATTATGTATATAGTTCAATTACGTAATATTATATGTTGTGCACACATATTATATTTAATACAGTCGTGTGATTAACACCGTGCGTTATCGGTGTGTGCATTTTTTTTTAAAGAATATCTATACGTTTGCGATGATCCCGTTACACGCAGTATTTAAATAATATCTAAGACAAATAAAACTAATTATATTCATGATGGCACACGTCTTGTTTACATAATTATATTATAATATTATACCATGCATACGTGTATTATGATATTACAGTACAGAACTCATTGGTATGCATGGATATTAATTTATTGTAGTACCTATTATGTTAATTTAATTTAAAAATTTGTAAAATTTGTTTGTAAACATAATAGTATAATACCGACGGCTTAAAGTTTATCGTTATAGCATTAAGAGGATCCGATTCCGGCTGTGTTTCCCACCAAAATAAACTCATTCCATACCAACTCTACCAATTTTGCCAATAAGTGAACACTGAAAATTAGTGTACTGCGTATATAACTAAATTACTGTGTTATATATTTTATAGGTAAAAATCATTATGCGATTAATTAATTTACTAATATTGATCATATAGGAACGTAATACACACAGATTCTCCTTTTATCTTTTCTTGTACCAGCATTGCAGCATACTTTAAACCGCCATTATTGGGCCTATTTTCCTGCATTTAGTATAGATACCAATATTATTATATTATTATGATTAATAATATTATGACGCAAGTTTTTCAATGATAAAACTATGACAACACGGCGTCTTGAATAGGCAATTTAGCTACATCATTACGTAGGTATTTAATACAATAATATGCTACCTGACAATATTATTATGTTATATTTCGCGAGTGGACAATTTTAATGAAAATAAGTTGTAACTTATATGTTACGTCCGTAAAACGGAACCGAAGTATACCTAATCTAAAAAACCAACAAAGCTAGGAAATATTATACGACTATCGGGCTAGCTATAATGTTCTAAAGGTGTGGTACAATTTGTGTTAACATATTATGATAAAGTCGTGTTCAGTTGGTGTTTAATCCATTCTATCTATAATATTCCGGATTGAAAAAATATACTTAACACATTGTTTTATTGGGTGGGAGGGGGTCCGGAGTCCAGATGAAGTTAGATTAACTTACAGTACTTTATGTGTTATTAACGTGACTATCTTAGACTCACATATTTTTATAAATTAAAAAAAAAATTAATAAGGAATAATATTATTAAGTTAAAAGACTTGATAAGTTGAGTTACCTAAATTATTATACCCTAAACTGTAGTTGGTCTTCGTGTGACTAAAAGAGCGTCTATAGCCATACAATAGCCTATATATTATGTTAATTTTGTTATTGTATTATTAGATTATTTTGCGTACTATGTTAAACTACTTTTAACTTTTAATATTTTTTTAGTTATATTCTAAATCTGATAAGCAAACGATTGAAGTTTAGCAATAAAACTTTATGGAATAATATTTTATATCGTAAATTTATACATAATTTAAATTTTAAATCAAATAAAAGTTTAAAATAAACAAATTGGATTTACTCTTAATATTCAATTTTATTTCGGGACACTAAAGAGCCACAAGAGTATAATATTTCAATACCTATTTGCGTAGTGTATACCTATTATTATTTTTTTTTTAGGTCGAGGCTTTAACAACTGAGGTCATTAGCCTGTGGAACGGTGGAAGAGGGTACTGTAGATTTTGAACGTGTGTGTTTGTTTTGGCAGGATTTTTAAGTGGGTACCCATTATAGGTATCTACCATGCCCGGGTGGGGGATGGCGGCCTCTCTCTCCGGACACCATGACTGCCCGAAGAAATTCCGCCCGTGGCAGAGTTCGAACCGGTGACGGTGCGCGTCAAAACCGACGCCTTAGTCCGCTCGGCCACTCCGTCCCCCAGTGCATATTATTATTATAAATAAAAATCCATACTATAATATTTATATTAAGTTTTTGAAGATAACACTGAATGCAATAAATTATAATATAGTTATATACATCGTCAAATATGTATAAATATCAAGGCTGGGCAAGTTAATGATTTTTTTTAACTCAGTTAAGTTAAGTTAATAAGCACCAATAACAAAAAGTTAAAAGTTAAAAGTTATTTTAACTCTAGGTTAACTCAGTTAAGTTAAAAGTTAATACACACTTTTTGTTAACTTTTTATTAAGTTAAAAAAAAGTTAATTTGTTTATACAACGCTAGCGTACTTAATTTTTTTCCAACCCAAAACTAAATTATAGGATATACTATATAGTGTTAATACTTCATACAGTATTTCCATATAAGTTAGATTCGAATGATATAAATTTTTTAACTTTAAACAATTTACGATACATATTTTTTGACACGAAAACAAAATAGACTGAAATAGTGAAATATTATAAAATTAAAAACAAAATAAATTAACTTAACTTACTTCTTAAAATGAAAAATTAACTCGTTAATTTCACGTTAATTAAGAAAGAAATTTAGTAAGTTAACAGTTAAGTTAATGAAAAGCCAAAAGTAACTAGTTAATGCCCAGCCTTGATAAATATAATAATAATAATATGTAATAATGATTAAATGTCAAATAATAATAAGATTTATGGATTTTTTTAACGAATGGTTTTTTAATCGTAATTACTTTTAAATTCAGAGTGAAGGGAAAAATGTATTTTTTGTCGAACACTCGCCTACATAATATTATTATTTTAATCTAGTGGTGTAGAAGGCTTGACGATGTTGAACAACACAATTCTTTATTTCCGAACAGTAGATAGCGCACCGTGTACTTCAAAAACAAATAAATTTATCCCATTCTAAATGCTATAATATTATTATGTCCTAATTTTATTATACTAAAATATGTGTGATGTTTTTAGAAAAAAACGTTCTATATTACGTAATAGCAAGATATTCATATTAATAAAAAACATATTGTAAGATTCGCAGTTATGTATTTTTAAAACAATTTCTTTTTTTCTAATCAAGAATCGAGACTATAATAATTATTTCATATGTTGAAATCCATACTATGATAATTGGTTTGTGTCATAATTATAGATAAGATATAAAATAATAATAATAAAAATAATATTATATAGTCGAGATTTGTGCTCATAAATAAAACATGTGAAAAATATGGGTTTAGCAACAACTAACAACATTATAAGTTGTTAACATTATTTAATAGTCAGATCCCTGAAGTGACTAACCGTTTAAATATTTATTTTATGAGTTTATTTATTTCCTCTGAGCATTTATAGAAATGTGTATATTAAGGGGCTTCCACCCGGCGATTTTCTGTTTTTGTCTAACGCACGCGCAACATTGTATTTTAGACGTGTTTTTTGCCAAACATATCAATTTGTCTAATGAAGCGATAAGAATTCTGAAAACAGATTTGAATTCATCGTCAAGTCTACTTGAAATCGACTTCCTCACATTTTTGATATTATTCCCCAAATTCCAGAAAACGTCATATTAAAAAAGAGTATTTAAACATTTTTGTATTTCAATTTTCGGAGAAGCTAAAATCAAAAATAATCAAAATTGTGGGAAAGTCATTTTCAAGTAGACTTGACGACGAATTCAAATCTGTTTTCAGAATTCTTATTGCTTCATTAGATCAATTGATATGTTTGGCAAAGAATCCGTCTAAAATCCTATGTCGCGCGTGTGTTAGACAAAAACAGAATAACATGGTATGGAATCCCCTTAACTTACAAACATTTATTATATTTGTAAGAACCATTTATAGTTTACATTGAAATTTCATTTAAATACATATATTAGTATATTAACTGCTCTATAAATATGTTTACTAATTACATTATTGTGTATTTTGAATTGTTTAACTAAAAGCTGTTTTAAAAAAATATAACAATACAAGTTCATCAAACTGACTGTTGTGTACTTTGTGTGATAACAAAACCTTTATAATACTGTGCATATATTTCGTTAATAACTTATCGAACTATATTATCATCGTTGTTTTTAATTTTCAGTAATAAATAAATGAAATTTGATAGGTACATTGAATCTTCGATAATGTTCAAGAAAAATAAATCATTGTCCACATCTAAGTTGATCAACAGCCAACGGGCACCCATTTTTTAGCGGTGGTAATTACCTAAATATAAGTCTTACTTGTTATTTGCCAACGGCAATAATTATTGTATTACGTGTAAAAATGAAACCACAGTAGGTACCTATTGTGTTTATAAAATTATATTCATATCCACTAAAAACATTGAACAACAGTACACAACACACAGCCAGTCGTCAATAATTACCTACACTTAAAGCGTGTGTATTTTTGATATTTTTTGTTCACATTGTTATTCGTAAATTATAACACGTTGGCTCTAATTTGGTCAATAATTCAAAAATATATATTAGAACCTATACAATTTGCTATCAACAATAAAATTCTGGTTATAATATAATATCGTGTTGTACACTTGTACTGGAACGTTATGCAATGCAAATGACTGCAGTATAGCAGCGTATTGTGTAACTACCGGACACGTTTTGAATAAACTTTACATAAGAGGGTTGGGAAGTTGCCAAAGTCATAAGGGGATGATGTCACTGTGGCGGAAACGGTGGTTCGATCGAATGCATAGAGTAAACCGGAATGATTTTCGCAATGAAAAGAGAGATCCAAATCGTGCTCATATTTATTTCATTTTACACTAAAATAGCGACAACATTATCCAATACAGATAACAATACGTACCTTATGCTGTCACAATGATATTATTATGCCATCTACTTTTGAATTTTTGTATTTTTGCATTTTCGCACACATTATAGTTAATTATTTTGCTTATTATCAACGCGAGACTCCTTAATAGCTATAAATTATTTTATTTTAATACGCAATATTATTGTAGTGAAAATAGTTTAAACAAACATAACAAATATTTTAAGTGAAAATTTGCTATTCGTCTATACCTACATAACATTTTAATGGCGGAGAATAAAAAGTAAAAACACAATTTCTTTTAATTTTCATATTATTATAATATATAGGCATTTAATTACTAAATACTAATTATTAATCATCATTTTATGGCTTATTATAGTTGCTTCCCAATATCTGTATTTAATTATTGATAAACAAAACGGTTTGAAGGGGTTTAAACTTTAAGTTTCTTAAAAGTAATTATAGCTTTAAAAATATAAAATACAGAATGAAAACTAGTAAGGAAAAGCACATTAATTATTTCATTATTTCTATTATAGTTGTAAGATGTTCTCTTGCGAATACGAATAATTATAAGAGGCATGTCTTAGATTAAGTAAAACCAATATTTAAGTAGGTATATAACTTCAAACTTGTTATTATTTTTACTTTTGTGTGACCCTCAGTCATATTATTGTATATAATTTTAGTTTTATAGTTAATTATTTATTGTATAAATTATTTAATCATTAAAAAATATTATACCAGCACGATAAACTATATTTTAAATTTGTTCATTTTGTATATGATTTCCGACTATTCGTAATGAAGGAGCAATATGAATGGTTACGTTTAAGACTTTTAAAAAGTTAAGTATTTTATATTTAAGTAGTTTTAAATGGTAATTAACTAAATAAATAAAACCGTTTAACCATTTTAATATTTTATGCATAGTTTATCGTGTTTATGTTTATCGTACGTTTTTATTAATAAACATTATTTTCAGAATAATAAAGTAGAATATTATATTATTATACAACTTATACCTACATTAACAAGATGCGTAGTGTTTTGTTAATTACAGTATTTCAATTAAGAAACTTGCACATATTATCTGATTAAACTCTAGTCCCTATAGAGACATTGCCGTGCCTATTAACATACGACTATGAAAATTAGAGGACTTTTAAATAATATTATTATACGACCGCATTCTCACTTATAAAAGTATTATTTGTAATTAATTTAAAGAAACTTAAAAATAGTAAATTTGAATTCATTTATGTAAACTGCAGAACGAAGTGTAAATATTATATTAGGTACATTATATACAATTACAAAATATTATTATAATTTATGGAAGGCAGCAGGCTATAATATTTGTAAAGTGTTATATATTTTGTTATGTTTGTTTACTTATCAAAAAGTAAGACAAATAGCGTTCATCATTTATTTATATTATTTATATAAAAACAAACAAAGCTTTACTTGTCAAAAAAGGTGAGAAGGAGTTGAAGTTTTATTTATTTATCTTTAAATAATAATATTAATTTAGGTTATTTAATTCATAATAAAAATAAAGTTTTAAATATTATGTATATTAAAATTATTTATTAACATTTTATTAGTATAAAAAAAATATTGTGTTGCGTCATGGTGCGGTGATTGCATTCAGTCACGAATGTGCTCCGAGTGTACGCACCGGCCGGTGTCACTAGTTTTCGGATAGATAATCACCCTGGATTTTTAGTGGCAAATCCTTGTCACACACACACACATATGTGTTTAAATCAACAGTCCACAACCTCCTCCACAGTAGCAGACCTCAGTTGTCAAAGCCTTAGTTTCTAATAAAAAAAAAAAAAATGACTACAGCAAATATTTTCATAATATTTTAACTATTTAACTCCAAGAAAAATTCTTATTAGAAAAATAATATTATGTACAGTGTTTACACATTTAAATGAGGTATTTTAACTAGCATAATATATACCTATTAACTACATTATCTAAAAGATAATTATTTAGGTAAGTATGATTGACTCAAAAGTCAAATTAAACAAATTTTTTGATTTAAGATTAAATTAATTTAAATAAGTTTGTATTGTTTAATTATTAATTAAGAGATACTTTAGAAAGGTTAACATTAATTTAAGTAATTGACTTCTTATAATAATATAGGTAAAGATTATTCAATTATTTTGTTGATAGGAACATCGAGAAAATTAATTTCAAAACATTTTCATGATATTTATCCAAAATATTATAAATACCTAATTTGTTTGTCCACTTCAGGTCAATTTACCGTATCGATTTAGATTTAAATCAATTATACATTTATAAACATAGTTTGGTTGGTATAAAAGAGTTCTATATCAAAAATTACCAAATAACCAAATAGGTAGTTATTGGAATAAATAAAACGTGTTATTGTAAATAAGTGTATGCAATCATAGGTACAATAATTATCGTGCATCTTTGTTGTTGTTATTTATATAAATTGGCGTATTTCACAAGCGGAACGTCGATGGTACTAAATACCGAAATAGATAGTTATCCTATAGGTAGCTGATCAGGTTGGTACCTATAATGGTGCACTAAAAAAAAAAACACGCATTGTTAAAATTAAGTTACTCGTTTTTGTTATCATATTTTTTTTATTTTTTATTTGTTCAAAATATTAATATAGAGATAACTGTTAAATGAATGACGATTGATCGTTTGATACATCATACCTACCAGTCCAATCCTGCAATTTGGTGGAGAATAGTAGACTGCTGTAGTGCCTCGAGTTTAGACCAGCTGGATTTCGATATGTTGGCTGTCCACGCAGGCCTTGGACAAGTGATGATAGGTCTGATGTAAGTTTTAAAGATAAATAGTTTAGAATTGATTGATAAACGGCTACGTTCGTTTATTAATGGGAAAAGTGAGAACTTCGCATCTTTATATTTGGAGACGACATTCTTAACGTGGGAGGAAAAACGTCATATGTTGTGTGGTGTATCTTTTATAGTTTTATCGTATTCTCATTAGCCTTTGTAATCATGGTATCATTCACTTACCGGGAAATTTCTGGAGTTGGACCGAGCTCAAATTTTGGACACGACACGCCATACGACGGGTAACTCACGCTGAACCTGGTTTTAATTAAATCTTCAATACCGTGTTGAAACCATCATGCTTAAAACATAATAGCCGTGGTGTGTTCTGTGAGTTAAAGAACTGCGTGACAATCACGAGCAGTTTCAAAACGACCAAAACCCACCTGTGATAAAGATGCCCATTTAAGTCTTATACAATAGTATACCTATAATCCGCAGTTTATAATTTTTATTATACGTCAAGTATAGTTTGAAGGAAACTATGTATTGTATTAAGACGTGCTTAATTTAGCGCCATTACCGGAGATCAGGTAAAATATCGTGTGGTCTCAAATATTTGGTAGCAAACAGATCCCTACACCCCTATAAAACTAACTGTTACATAATGTATGTAACATAAACATATTTTATTATCTATATACAATGTAGTAATAAGTATAAGTTTCTCGCTATCATAATATTTACAATAGCGATGGACATAAAAAGAGAAATTAATCAAATACAATATTACAATATTTAAGTTAATTTTATTAATCCATTACACTTTTTGTTGAATGTGTTAGGTTAGAGTGAATATTTAATGAGGACAACTCCAGTCAACTTGAGATTAAAAATATTTAGGTACTTGCCACAAAACTTAAAATATCAAACTCACTATTCGAACACGTAAGATCCATTAGCCAGAAACAATACACTTCCCAGAGATTTGTATCTAAACCTATTTAATTTTAAACAATATAAACAACTAAAGCTAACATCGCTTTTTTGGTAGGAACTTGAGCTTGGCGCATAATACCCCCAAACAAAGCAAAGCAAGCAAGATTAAAAATACCAGAAAAATAATTGTATTACAAAATACAAGTGAGGAAAAAAATGGGATTGTCCCATTTTACGTCTTACCCAGGTTTCCCGCATATCATTGTATTGATAGAATGATATATTATATCATTGTACCAATTCACTCCATCAAACAGTAACATGTAACAACAAGTAATGACCGAAAATTAACAAACATTTGTAATTATAATATAATCTTTTTATTCATTTTTTTTATACTCGTACCGATGGACACGAAATTGAAAATATTTCATATACCTACGTGATATATAATATAATCGTGAATAATACAATTTAAAATAGCAATAAATAATTAATAAATAATATAGTTAAGTGTTTAAAATAATAGAAAATGTTTCATTTTTATTATTTGTCTGACTTGAAATAGGCATTGAACTAAATGTCTAGGCGGAATGGCGGATAGTGAAATTGCATAAAAATTAAATTCTTTGACAATTTGCCTAGGCATTTAGTAAAATGCTTGATTTGACTATGTGCCTACGACATATACAATAAGTAAAAATCACAAACGTACAATAATATTATAAAAACACAATTAAAATATAATATTATTTGATAATGTATATACTGGTCGGTAATAACGGTATGTTATCTTAAAAAATGAATATCACATGGTTTCCACATATAATAAATTAATAGGTATACAGTAAAAATTAAAAAGTATTATTTTTATAGGTAAGTACTGTACAATAATAAACAAATTATCCATACACAATATTATGTAATCTTTACTTGATTATTTTCTAATTTTTAGGGGGGCTTTAACTACAAATAAATTATTTTGAGGGGGGCTAAGCATCCATATTATAATTGTTTTTAATATTTGTGTACAATATACTTATATACACGCATATAAAACATTTAATATTTGATAATTCATCAGACCAAGCTCTGAATTCAACCTGACGGATAATTATTATTTATTACAATGTAGGATATCAATTTTATATTTTATATTAGATAAGTATTAGAGTGGTTTTACCTATAAAGGCAGCAGCATCATTATTCTATTTCATTATATAGTTTCACGACAGTGTCAATATTTCCGTCTACTGTTTGAAACTTATCAAAATATCTGAAATATATTAATTGAAATGTATATTTACTGATGTACCTCATATGTCTTATTATATAATATTGTATATCATTTCCAATTTTATAAAATATTACTGTGTTGTATAGACTATAAAATATTGTGTGTAATAAATATTTTTTTCCAAAAAGTCAGTAGGTATAAAAATATGAAGTATTTTGATGCAAATATTATTTCAAACAATATTTTTATGATTCAATCAAAATAAAGATACGCCGCGTGGAATATATAAAACTATAAAAGTGTAAAGAATAAATCATAAATAATCCCACAGTAAGTTAAAACTTATAAGACCGTGTTTTAACCCACGCTCTAAAAATATAAACTTGAAACGTGTAAAAAAATAAACGTGTGCCAACTCACTTTCGAGCTTCGATCAAGTCGGGTAAAAATGTACCGGAAGTCGAAAAGGTTAAAATCCGCCGACATATTTGATGTGAACATTTAAGCGCAAGGCTACGGAAAATCGTCTCGCTTTTAGTAGAGAAAATAACAACTTCTATAATTTTCCCGTGAGTCATAATATTATATCTCACAGCGATGCAACACAAAATGACACATAATATTATTAGTTATTAACAATTGGCTATTATCTTATTGCCATACATTATTGGATCGTATGAATGTACATTATTTTGAGTTTTATTAATTATTGTCCCTCGTTATAACATATATTTAAGGGATATATAGTAGGAATATAATATTGTGTCTATTATGGAATTCCGAGAAGTCCTGCATTCGTCAACGACCAGGTTGGTTATAATTATTATTGATATTATAGGTATAGTGTCGTGGACAATACGATTGATAGGTATATGAGACAGTGTCGAACATTTAAAAAAAATAAAAATAAAAAATCATGCCCCGCAGACTTAACCCCTATTTTGCAATACTCGCAGTCGTCCACGTTTGTTGTTACCGTGTATACCAAAAACTGGCAAATAGAAAAATCCATTTATTCTCTTTCTCCGTGCCCGCCACCACCGCACCTACCATACACCGGCGGCGAATTATCAAACTTTCCACTTATCTTCACCCCCCGGTCACTGGTTCGACAAACAATCGATATCCATTCAACCAGCCCGAACCCGCCTGTCCTGCCACTCGCCGCCCACGGTAGTCTTCCGCCACCACACCGGAAACATAATCCACGTGCTTCATTGCTCCTTTGATGGGCCCACCCTTCCGTCCGCAGTTCATCCGCCCGCAGCACTAACCCCTTCGACCCTCACCGAGTAACTAGACTCCACGGACACAATAATTTATATCATTTCGCTCGGGACGACCTCCACCCCTGTTGCAGTATGCACACATCGACCTGCCCGGAATAATGTCACGTACGGGTCGTAGGATATAAATAAGGATGAAAATTGTATGTTTTTTTTTTTGTATACTTCTTACTTCACCCGAACGTTTTTGTTTTTTTTTTTCCGGTTTATAATAGAGGGTTGACTATAAATATTCGGTAGCGTGTGTATACTGTTATATACGCTTCGCCGCCCTCCGTCATGATGATATAATGTGCATAGCGTGAGAAGTTTTAATAAATATAATTGAATCGGTAAACAATCGAACTTTCCGAAACAATATCGTCAAAACTTCAGTGATTTCGATTTAATTTTAAAGTATTATATCCATCCATTATGACGATATACAGACAAACAGACTACAAAATAGTCAGCAGGCTGAAGTGATTTCTTTTATACATCGTAATGTCGTATTATTGTATTATTTAAATTATTTTTTCATGTTTATAATCATATTCATAATAATAATAATAATAATAATATGTTGACTATATTATGATAGAGAATGCCTAAACGATCATGAAGTATTTTCTATACAACCTTAAACCATACGGTTCAAGTTGATAATTTAAATATAAATAAATGAAGTACGTATTTATATCTATAATATTAATTCAGAGTTTGTGTATTTTAAACTGTATTTATTGTTTTAAATTATTTTTTTCCGTCTTAAACGATGTGATAAATTGTTTGTGTTTAAACAGTATATTATTTAAAATAACTTAATTTTAATTTGCTATGTAATTTACTTATATGCTAATTATATGCTGTGTACTAGTATATGTTTCACTGTTTATTTATTACTTATTTTAAATCATAAAAGTATCTGAAATGTATTTTAAATATTTTCTGAATGGATGTTTTATGTGAACATTATAATATTATGTATATATTAACTCAACATTTTAAATCTGGTAATTTATTTAATAAAATTAAAATGAAGGGTGGCTATAGATATAATTATTTAATACTTTAATTTTTTTTGTTGAAGGATATCTATTATTATTGATAATTAATAATAAACCAAAAAAAAAACAATATTTACAAGGATTTCACACTCTTTTAAACATATGTTTTATTCGTTTTAAACAATGAACAAAATGTTTTAAATTCATGTTGTAAAAACAAGTTGTTTAAAACATTGTGTTTTAAACATAACAACCTTGCATATTATGTACCTATTCCAGCTATAGAACGGTCAAAATATGTGAAGATGTATTAATGCGCAGATTACAGTTTTTAGTGAAATCCGTGTTAAATTCAATCTAGTGAGCTTAACGACCAAAAACAAACATAGTTAATATTATATTATAATTCCACCCGGTAATCCAATTACACGACTTAAATATATGTGTGGCAGGATTATTCGGTAGTATTGTTTACTATATAATTTGTATTGTTTACCAACGTCGTACATCTATAATATGTACCATATTTGTTGACTGACTGTATATTATGTGTAATGTGTACATATGGTTTAGCAATAATGTAATTTAAAATCGATGATATGGGCTTAAAGATAATAGGTTTATCAAAAAAGAAAAAAAAAATGAACATTCAATTACATTAGCACACACTACAGCTGATTTAATTAAATCATCCATGATACTGCAGATATAAATCGACGGTGACCTGTAGTTAAAGCGTCGTACTTATATGGGCAATTATAAACAAACCCTTTTTCGGGAACCGATTAAAATTTTCAGAAAAAAAAAGGTGGTAGGTATGGTTGTCGCTCTGCTGTACAGTCGGTTACAAGTGAGTGACTGAAATGGATGGTGTTAAATTAAATTTAATGATATAAAATCAATGTACCTATCTATAAACATACGACAAACGATTCTGAGCGAAAACGGTCTGTCAGCCTACATTGGCGTACTAATGATGGCTAGTGGAGGGGGGGCACCGCCCTATTTAAGTTTAAATTGCAATTGTACGGGGTTAACCATTAGTTAATACAATGTTATACTAATTAATAATATACTAAACGTATAAAGGAATTGTTAAAATTGTAGGTTGTTTTATTTTTTAATCTGACGCCTGAAATTTTCATGATACGCCTATAACATTTTTTTTTTTTAATTTATACATTATACATTTTTATTTTCTACATATTAATATATATATTATAGGAACGTACAGATAAAATATTTTATCCTCCATACAACCGCAGGTCAAACGTAATTAAATAATCAACCTATACTATGAGTGTAAAGCCAATGACCATTGACCACAGCCAACCGCGGTTTAGAATTATTTTAGTTGTACCTCGTCGTGTTCATGAAAACTTGCACAATATAATATAGCTGGGATACCGACACTAAAACATAATGTCGTCCACGAATAGAGCAACGGATTCCTTCACTGCAGTGACAGATATGTCATTATTGGTACGGCCCTGAGCGACTCCTGCTACGATTTGCTTTAGTTAGGCGGCCTATCGAGCCGATTTTATTTTGTGAGAACCGCACCGACTATATATACCATACGTTCCCATGTGTGTCGGTTCGGATCTTCGGGCTTGTAGACATGACATAAAGTCAAAGGAGGCTATTAAATAATTATTCGGGGAAAAATGTAATCCTAGCGTGAAGGCTCGATGGCATAACACTCAGCTATGAAGGAGGAAGACGAAGGGAGAGATTAATAGTAAAATAAACATGTAACTACGGAATTTAGAATGCTGCATAGCCAGCAGAAACGGGAGAGGCCGATTCGTCGGTATAAATAACAATAAAATTTAACAAATTTATATTACGTGGGCTCAGAACCAAAAGGTGCAATCTCAAAATATAAAATTGTTTATGAGGGCCATTTTAAACTATTTTCAACTTGAAACTGAATTATTGTTTTCGTAATGATTGATTTTTAATGATTAGTGCATTTTAGGTAATTCGGAAAATCTGCGTTAACCACGGAGTAAGACATTGCTCTAAAGATCTTCGAGGACTGATCTGAAAATTGATGTCCAGATTGAACATGAGGAGAATAAAGAGGAAAATCAATGATCATACGATAGTTTGTAAAGTGGGATTCAACTGAATTAATAGTGTATAGGTAGAAATCTGAAAGCTAGGTAGGTACATTAATATATTAATATGATAACGGTTTATAAATTATAAACTGTTTAACTGCTGTGACTTATGAGTTATGTATACTATTATGATATAGAATTGTTCACTACAGTTATAGTTTTAGACGGTAGTACACTGCAGTTATGACTTATAAATAAACAATTAATTAACAGTACTACATCCATTCTAGAAATAATTATTGTGATTTTAAAATTGTCTTTAATACAAAAACAAAATACTTAGATTTTCATGTACATATATTTCAAAAATTATTTCAAGATTAAAACGAAAAAAGCTCGGATTTTACGTTTAACGCATGTCCCCGCAACAATACGTCACCACATAATATCCCTTTCTGATTGTCGTTTATTTTCGGTTTTATGAGAATGCAGACAACAACAAACTTCGGAGCTAATACGTTACACATGAGTAGAGGGATCAATTTCAAACTCGGAGAGCATAAAAATTGGCTTTAAAGCTTGGCAACAGAAATAAATAAATAAAAAAGGACACGTTTATAGTCGTACTACCAATGTAGGTCAAAATGAACATGACATGCCAATGTATATAGAAAACGTTATTTTTATGCTCCCATAAAATACTGGAACAATTAGGTTTACTCGTATTGGTATTAAAACATCCATGTTATTATTAGCAATATAATTTAACGTGACGTAGGTATAGACATTTTTTGGATTCTTATAACTTACTATTGTTTGCACGATTGTGTGTTTTAGTGTTTTTTAGTAGGATAAAACAGTTTTTGGGCAATAAAAGTTTCGTGTTTAAAGCCTTCGTTAAGATCAGAAATCGGGTCCGTAAACACTATACGCACTGCGAATTATTTTTAAAAGGTAATTTTTTAATTTTCTCTATACCTAATGGCATATTGTTCTCCAACTAGGCATATGAGAAAAAAATCTATCCAAAAACCGTTGACATTTTCGAAGAAATAATATAACAATAGCACGTGCAGCTCAGCATAGTTTTTCTAATAAGATACGAATTGCTTACGAACTCCATGTCATGTATATTTAAAATCACAACACGTCTGCACAATAAAGCGAGTGGTCTCGGCAGCCTAACCGGCTTTTTTTTTAATATCATACCAACGATTTACGGTCACCTAACGTGTTACCAAACGGTAGCTATATATAAACACATTGAATTTATTTTGCCATTAGTGTATACGAAACACGCGGTATAAGGATCATTCCATCACTGCGGGGATACGTGTCCAATCACTTGGATTTCCGGTCAACTGCGTGCTTTGTTCCGGGAAACATTTTTACCAATCACATTGAAGATGCTCTTATATTATATACGCAGGTCTCCGGAAATACCGCACAAATGTGTGGGTACAAATACTAAAATGATAATAGGTACACAAAATGAACAGATAAAATATACAAATGAAAAATCAATAATACAGAAAAAAAATACCTCATCGCCCCGCAAAGATTGCCTGCAGATTATCCCATCCCGTGACCTATCCTTATAATATCATCTCTCGATATTGGATCGCGTTATTTATACTTACTGTACCTATACAAATATGGTGTTAAATATAGATGTGTCATACAAATATTCATGACCGATTGAACAGTCATTTGGTCGTCGTGCGTAAAATGTTTTGACAACATTTAAATGATCACGATGTTACATAAACAATTTATTGCATTTAAACGCGTATTTTATTTAGATGATATCTTATATCGTTACTGGTAAGTGTGCGATTTTATCAAACATAAGGTTTAATTGTCAGAAGGATAAAACGATCGCTCGATAATAATTGCAATTATAATTTATTTGTATGGTATAAAATTTGATAAAAATCAACGAGCCAACATATTATATTTAAAACGATTCATCGATTTTACGTCGTCAAACATTAAATGACAATTTACACGGGCCACATAATGAAAAATCCAGTGTTATAACATCACAACAAAATTGTATGACGCACTTGTAAGAACATCGTTTGCCCATATCAAAATATCCTATACAATTCCTATATCAAGGGCTGTCTTAATTATTATTAATCGTCCTAGTATGAAACAAACTCAAGTTATC
The DNA here is from genome assembly GCF_019925205.1 of Metopolophium dirhodum. Classification (NCBI taxonomy): domain Eukaryota; kingdom Metazoa; phylum Arthropoda; class Insecta; order Hemiptera; family Aphididae; genus Metopolophium; species Metopolophium dirhodum. The sequence continues at coordinate 34,429,297 of NC_083562.1, forward strand.
GTTTATATTGAATCATACACTCGGTGGGGAAAAAATTGCTATTTACCGCGTAGTTAAGTAGGTATCCGCCTTCAAAATACACGGAAAAGCCTGCTGTTCCTCACGGCGTCGCCGTCGCGGATAGTCACGCTACAAATACGCGATACTCTCATCTGTTTATCTCATGGCAGTTGTGGTAAATCGGTTAATTTTCACGTCTTGGATCCGATTTGGAGGCATTCACACCATAGCATTTCCATTTTAAACTCCGACTAAGAAAGAACTAAAAATCATATACACTGCGCTATTTTCAGCTAATTATTATCGTGAATTTTGCATGTATACAAAGGCAGAAAGGGAGTTAAATGTTTTGTATGGGTATACGCTGCGGTTTGCCGGTTCGTTATTATTAAACGGAAAGGTATTCCGCGTATTCGGCTTAAGTTTATCATAATAAAGTTAGGTAGTGTGTAGTTAGCTTGCACCAAGTCTGTTGATATATTATAATATTATATTGGATATATTTTATAATGTCAGGTTAATCATAATTAACACCTATATGTATTATATTGTGGCGTTTAACAATTTTAATACTGCACAGTGCATGATATAGGTAATAAAAAATAATGTTTTGCTTTTATTGTCGACACTGATGATGCGAATACGAGATGACTGTTATTGATTTGTATGAAATAAGTATTTTATCAATGTTTCGGTGTGTGCGTGGTGTGCCTCGTACTACATATTTTTATTTGCGCAGCTCATATAGGATCAGTCCTATCTTACTATTTTATATCTTACTGCAATAGCAATTATTAGCCGGTCCGGATATCCGGCAATCGACATTGGTTATTTCCCACAGCTGATCAAGTCAAAATATCTTCTGCGGGCAGCTGCACACTCGTTTACCTAACTGCACACACACACACACACACACGCACACACACGCACACACACATGAATATATATGTATATATTATATACAATAATATAATATATAATATATAACTTTAGTTTACCGTTTACCGCCCGAGTCACGTAATCGTTTCTTCCGTCAACTGCAATTATTATTTTCGCATCACGTTATACCCCTCGTACAACTTACTAAACCTATATAGTGTTCAAGTGCTATATAATATTACATGATATATATATATATATATGTATATATGTATATATACATATATATATATATATGTATATATGTATATATACATAATACTATTATTGAAATATTATATAGTAATGTGGTAAAGATGAGAGGACGGAGGTAAAATTAAAAAATAAAATTAAACAATAATAAATATTCACCAAATTAGTTTTGGCAAGACACGGGCTGATGTACCCGGAGTGTACGTCATAATACATAACTCTGCATACATTTTATATACCTATACGAGCGTGGGAACGGAAATGAAGAAAAAAAAAATTGAAGGAATAAAAACCACCTATAGCGCAACACATACGACTGCGACATCCGTATATTATATTATTAATATGAATTTTATGATAATACGCACATTGTATCATATACAGAGTGATTCCACCCTCACCCCCTTTATCCATATTAATAATATGTATATATTTTATTCGAATTCTATAGTATTGACGATTTTTATACCGTTTATAAGGGCATAAGCTGTGTCCTGTGCGTATCGATATCATCAAAACCGTGCATTCCATCTTAAAACACGGTTTCTATTAACCTCCCCCTCTGTACATTATAATATGATATATTATACTTACATAATTTATTCTACATTTCGTATCCATATATATAGGTATAGGTGCTATATACTTGTGCTGGCCGTATTATACAATCAAACTGTTTTTAAACGACAAATATGCATTATGTATACGTACTAATTACGTAAAAGATCACGAGAGTAAACAATCCGGAAAAGACAATAGCGGTTCTCTTCAACAAACGACAAACGGCTAATCTTAGAAAACTAAAATTGAACAATCACCAAATAAAATGGACTAATAGTGCGAAATACCTTGGACTAGTGTGCGACAAAAACTTAAATTATAATACTAAAATAGATTGATAACTCATGAATCAGTTGAATACAGTTGAAATCGAAATCCACCATTGCCGTGAGAATTGCGGGTTTTGTCACCAGAACATTCGGGCTCCTGTGGTATTGCTATTTATTTTCATACTACCTACAACTATCAAAAATAAAAGAATTTCGATAAATTAGATTATAATTTTTTGTCATTATTATATTATTATTATAATATGATCAAATGTCTGTAAGTTTCTATACTGTTACTTTATTGGAATAAAATCACAGTACAAACTTTTCAAATTAAAATATCTAAAACCAATAACTACGCTAAATAAAATGCATGTTAATTTCTTTTCGCATTACATGGCAAGTTATTTGTACCTATTAAGAGTTTTTGGGGAGTTATATTTTGTATTGATCTAGGTATGTTTAAAAATAGCGGCATACCCTGCGAAAAAAGTCTGCGCACGCCTATGGCAATACTCAACATTTCACGAATGTGTTTATAAATCGCCCATTTGATTGGACTAACGCCTAACCAAAATACTACCTAACTCATATTATCAAATACATTCTCCCACACATCATGAGGGCCAACGCCTGAAATGTGTCACAGCTGGCTTATAAGCCGTCCGACAAGCAAAAGAGAGTAAACAAGGGTAACAATGGACATATAAAAATATAGCTGGAGCCCTATAGGTGCAGTTCGAGCCTCCATACATACAAAGTAAATTCCGTGCAAGCGAATGGTGAGTTTTTGAGATTTTATAAACCAGTTTGGGTGACACAACATGATTATAATTCATATACCATATTATATAGTACAAAGTATTTATATATTTTCATTTTTACACAGGAGTCCACAACTTCCAGTATTTACCGATAATGATCTGACTTACTGCCCTGCAGATAACACCGTACACGCATATATTAAAACTAGTGGTCCCCACTAAAAAGCACCTTTTGATGGTGGGATTGAGTGTAGACCATCCAGAAAATGTCAAGAATATGGTCGTCTTTTAAGAATGCTGTATCGTAATTCTCGAAGTGGGATTTTGAACTTGGACTACCCGCATTAATAACGTATCTGATTAAATTTAATATGACCGGATATTCGTTTGTATTATACGCCTGATATGATCGGTGGAAACGGTTACGACCTTCCAAAGCGATGTAGGTACATTAGGTGGATGCAAGTATCCAAACTAAATAGTGACACAACTGGGTTACTTCTCCAATAAAGTCAGAGTAATAAAACAATAAATATTTGTAATCAAATACCTAATCGGTACTCTTATTGCACTAATATGTGTACCGTGTACAGATGGATACTATTAATTGTGTAAATAATAATAATAAAAAAAAAATTAATAATAATTCAAAAGCTGTGAGAAACAAATAGTAGATATTTACCAAATTATCTATACGAGATGTAAAAACTCGAAAACGTAAAATTGTAAATTTCACGAGAGAGACCGTGAAAACAAACGACATTATAAATATACCTATATAGCTATATAAACAGGTACACGTGAAACCATAAATATTTATTAATTAACTGTTATATATTTTATAAGGTCACTATACTGAATTCTAACGACTACCCTTCATAGTAGTTCGTACTTAAATGCCATAGTGTTAAACCACGTTAAACCACGTTAAATATTTGTATTTTATTATAAAAACTATTTATTATTCACATACAGAGTGATTCGCCAAGCACGCTCACTCGCATTTATCATTTAATAGTAAGTACATTTGTTAAAATTATGATTTTTGAAATTTTTAACTATACTTAATGAGTAGGTAATGTCTATATTTTTAGATGGTTAGGTACTGAATTTGTGTATACCATTTAAGCATTGTCCCCTGGCGATGCAAATTTTTTTTTTAATGTAAATCACCCTCTTTTGCAAATTGTCAAGCACGCGATTTTTTTTAACGTGTTGACGCATCTAAATCAAAAATTTAGTCAGTAGTTTCTGAGTTATTAAACTTTAAGTACCTAGTACGAATAATAATATTTAATAATAATGGTTTTACATAAAAATATCAAAGACAAAATAGACGTAATATTCAGAGATAATTTTCACAAACATAAAATGCAAATATATTTATATTAATTAAGTACCTACTATAGTTTTTAAATAATCGCTTCCTTATTACCTATTTATACCTGTTATCGTGAATTCATAGACTATTATCATATTACTACGTAAAGTTTTATAATTCACTAATTTATTACTATTTTGAATTTCGATAATATAAAAATTAACTTTAAAAATGTACAACAAACAGGGTGGTTCTTATTTGAAAATGTTTAAAGGTCCTCATTGTTTTGTCTTCTCTACTTGAGTTTATTCGTCTCAAATATTTTCATCCTCAATCCTCCCGTTTTTCTCAGGGCTCATGTCTTGGAGCCATATTGGATGATATTATATTGTATTAATCATCAATGACACATAGGTATATTTTAATTTTTTAGGTTTTTATATGGCTATATGTCTTAAGAGGGTTTCAACTCCAAAATGTCAATCGTATTCTTTTAGATATCTTGTTTTTACTTTTTAGTTCATAATATTGTCTTGGGTTAAAAAGACTCCTAAATATTTAAACTGTGACACTCGCAAAATATATAGGTGATGTCCTTCTATTACTTGTAGACTCTATTCACGGTGGGTTTCCGCGGTATATCCTGTCGGCTAAGTTTCGTATAATATTTAGTTTTTTTAATAACTAATAATAATTATAAGGACAATTTTACTCGCAGCTTCCATCAGTTTCTTAAAGAGTTTCTTTACCGTCTCCGTTTATTATCTCCCTAAATATACCATATACGCCTAGGCCTCATAGCGTATTACCATTGATTGGCCTAGGATATAATATAAACGTTTAGATAATTATATACTAATTTAATATCTCCAACTACTTTTTGTAAGTATACCTATACCAGCTGGTTAAACAGCACTGGGGAAAGTGCGTCCCCTTGTCTTACAGTCTAGTGGTTACTCTGACTGAATTTGATGTTGAGCTTGATATTTAAATTTTTATCTCTATATTTCTCGTGCTGGCTTAAACGAGTTTCATTAATTTTGTATATTAGATATTATGTTATAATAATATTATTTTAGACTAGTGTTCTACTATATTTAAAGACTAAAGTTTATCATACAATAATTAACAAATTATTTTATAAATCAATTTTTTAGTAGATATATTATACTATGATAATGTCTTCGTATATATACGAAATATTACGAATAGATATATCAAAGTAAAATAATAATATTTTTGGTGAAATGTACGGCAATTTCCTTTATTATGTGCCTACATACAAGAAATACGGGCTTGGAAATTACCAAGAATAATCTTCAAAGAGCCTTATAAACGAATGTTTAATAGAACTTTGAAAACTTTCTGGAAAAATTTCCTGTAGGCTGTAAGGTTTATATTTTAAAACTCAAAATGTTTTCACATTAATTCTGTTCTTTGACGTGATTCTTTGTTCAAACTAAGATAACTTTGATTTGCTTATTTGGTGCACCTTTGAAACTATCTGTTCTTATTTAATTACCATCTAAAATCTAAATATTTTAGCTACCTATTGTATATTAAAGTATATTTATAATTTACGGTTTTGTTTAATATATCTAAGTACAAATTACTGTTTAAAAACCGTTCAATATGTCTCCCAAGGTCTATATAGTTTTATAAATGTTAATATAATTATAGTTGATATTACCGGAGTTTTGATTGACTAAATATTAACTAAATACCTATATTATACTTGAATTGGATTAATAATAATAATGATGAGTTGTATATTATTATAATAATTTAAAAACGGAATATTATGTAAGATAATTTAAGTACGAATCTGTTTATTGAAGAGTATATATTTAAATCCGTCGTATCGGGTAAGAAAATATAACGCTAATATAGCTGTACGCTAATCAAATTGTACAAATTATACATACCTACAGGCTACAATATTGATTCGGCGTCATTTGTAGAATAATTCGATAAGTTAGACAATTTAACAATAATGAAAAAAACAACTTTCAAGGAAATAAATGCATCGTTAAAAATTATGGTATTATATAATTTAACAGAGTATATATACGAATACGATGCCAAATACATATTTTAAACAATAAATACTAACGGTTGTAGGTATACCTACTACAATTTGGGCGATCATATCGATTATACTTGCGCTCTATTTGTATAATGTAGGTAGTCGAAACAGTGCGATACTATCGGAGATATAAATTCAATCACGAGATACACATTTCGTACAAAATTATTCGTATCCGGTGTCGAGCGTAAAAGTCAAATCAAAAATCGAAAAAAAAATATGTAACAATAATAATAATATATAATATAATAATTTTTCAATTGTTGGAAAACTCGTCACGAGGGGCTTTTCGTTGGCCGTAGTTAAGTTTCATTTCCCGAACACACACGCATATAGAGTGTATAATATGTACACATATAGTATCGGCGTCACGGTCTATAGTCGATAAGTGTATATGGCTGGGCGATGATCGTCGTCGGAGGGGTGAGATCCTGTAGCACTCGCACATATTCGCGGCGTGACCCTCAGGGCTGACGGCGACGACGACGACGACTATGACTACGATAACACACACCACTCGTGTGTGTATACACATATATATATTCTAGTTCCGTTGTTCCGACGAAATCCCTTATTTTTACCGTTTGCCCTTTTTTCGCTTCTTCCACAGCGTCCCCTTTTAGCACATTATATACACTATCTAATATATATATATCAAGAATATAATATAATATATAATATGGAGTGTATATATATATATATCTATATACAATATGGTTGTGGAGGCGGCGGAGAGTTGCGCACGGAGGGAGGTGTTGCACGCGCGCGTGGTCGTTCTTGTGATGTTCCGACCGGCTTAAATGGGCTTTTCTCTCTCTCTCTCTCTCTCTCGCGCACCACGGAAGCCTTTCGCCGCCCGAACAACAATGGGTGTAACATATATATATATATATATATATATATATATATATATATCTGTTAAAGGCTGCGAAGGGACCGCGGGGAGCGGTTACTTGTTAAAACTCATATGTACGTGCGCACGCAAACGCCAAACGCATATTATACGCATATACATATAAATGTTCTTCATCAACTTTTCCCTATAAACCCTCTTTTGTGTGATGTGCGGGTGTGTGTGTGTGTGTGCCCACGCCAAACTATTATTGCTGCATAATTATTATTGTATGTGCAGTGCTCCTTACCACCACCGACGAAAGGGTTATTACTTATATAATAATAATACGTATATGATGACGATCATGGAAAAAGTGTTGTACGCGATGGCTTCGAGATTGAGATAGGGTCTATAAGGCATCGTTCACCAAATGGTGGCCCGCGGGCCGGATACGGCCCTCTGACAAATTTTATCCGGCCCGCAGATAATGAAAAAAAAGTATAAACCGACAATAATAAGTAGGTACATAATATGTATTTGTTTGATTTGCCACCCGACTGTTGTAGCTGTTTTTAAAGTTTTCAATATTAAACGTTATTATGAGACTTTATATAAATCATTTGCCGAAAAATGTCCAGTAATTTGCAAACTTCGTAAATCAAAAATTGCATATAAAATATTAAGTGCACGAATCATACAATTTCATATAGTTTGTTGAGAGCAAGACTCAATATTTTCTCAATAATTTTAAATTTTTAACCCAATTTTCTATTTACATTATAATTATTATAAATTTGTATTTTATTTTATTTTAATTAATTTAATCGGGTAATTATTATTTTATTTCCACTAGGCCACTATCACTATGTTACTGTTACATTATAATAAGTAATATGTTCAGAATATTTGTTTGAATTTTGATGGCCCCCGAAAATTTTCAAAATTCCCCCAATGTGGCACTCCAAAAATATTAATTGGTAACCCCTGGTCTAAGGTATACGTGCCCGAGGTAGGAGGTGAATTAATGAAAACTATTCGTGCTTGACCCGATGCGTATGCGGTAGACGTGCAGCGTGTCGTTATAATATTATATAAAAAGCGTCGAGGTCACTGCTACAAATGTTTTTGCATATATATATATACGATACGCCATACACGTAAATATAACATAATATTATGCGTGTAGTATACCCGCCGCAACACTCATCGCTACCCTCATTCAAAACAACAAAAATAAAACCAATCTTTTCAAAGTCACCACGCTGCGATTCTTTATGAAAAAAATTAGTTAATTGACTTCGTGGATGTCGGTTATAACTATACTACCTACTTACAGGTTACAGACCAGTGGCATACCCAGGGGGGTAGGAGATATAACCTCCCTCCATTGACATAACCCATGAACCCCCTTATTTGTGTCTTTGGTACTACCCCCTACAATTTAAATTTATTATTATTTATAACATATTCTCTACCCCCCAACCCCACCATTGGAATTTCTTGGGCACGTCACAGTTACAGACAACAATCGAAAAGATTTATCTCATATTATTATTTTATTCGTGTCTCCAATAGTACCTATGTGGAGTGGACCGTTTGTACTAGAAAAATTAAAACCGTTTGCAGATGTGTTTCACATTTATAGCGTTCCCGAGACGAGGAGATGATAACTATTTACTACAAAACGAGATGTAATAAAAAGAAAATATATATATAAATAAAAAGAATTTGAATAATTTGATAATAATGTTACTTTTGTCAACTCGGCCGCCACATTTTTTTATTATAAATATTAAAACATGACTAGCACATTGACTGCTGTTATAGTCAATACAAAAAACGGGTTCATATAACTTAAAACAAATTGAAAAATGAAGTATATAATAATATAGTGTAAAGGGACTTGTTAGAATAAAAAAAAAAACCGTTTGTAGTACGATGTCAAGACGAATTATTGAGAAAAGAGAAAATAGCTGTAAAATGAACCGAATGCAATGAAAGTCAAAACATATTATTTTTATTTTTTCTCAGAAGCGCATAAGTTGTAGGTCGTGTGGCGGAAAATAAATATCAACTCGTGGATCACAATATATACGCGAGAGATGAAATGCTTGTGGGGAAGCAATAATGAACAGTTTGATAATGTTCCAAATCATTTTAACTTTGAAATAGGAGTAATATCAAGCAACAAATGGTGTACATAATGCAATCCATATAGAGGCATATACCGTTTGTACTATATAATACCTATATTATTATTGTTCTGAAAGTGGACCTGTTTCGCAAACCCTGTAATTTTATATTTTTAGGTACAACTTGGATAAAAAATATTGACAAACACATCGTATCTATGTGATTTTGAGATGATATTATGATTGTAAGGTTTTAAAATATATATTTAAATGATCTATTTTAAATTGTAACATATAAAGTTATCAATAGAAATTTTTTTGTGTTAACTTCATTATAGTAGCAATATTAGGTATAAACTATAAGTACATATAATAATTCTACAAACGAAACGGAGTCATTATGTAATATGTTGTTATTTCTAGTTGTAACAAACATTGACATATAAATTGTACAAACAATTTGAGTGATAAACAATATTTATATCATTACACATTTTTAATAAACGAGACGACTTATAGGCTAATATTTATGAATACAACGTACAACAGATATATATTCAAATTATTAGAGGTACCTAATAATATTATAATATGTATGTGATGATTTTTGATACCTACTGGCTACTACTAAATACTAATTATATTACTTTATTATCTTATAAAAAATATAATTTACTAACACAAAATTATGTCAAATTCATAAAATAATGATGACACTCAATATTTATTTATTTATTTATTACCTCTTAGTTTTAATCGATATTAGCTTAACAAGTCTCTACGTGCCATTGGCGCTTCTGATATATTAGAGGCTTAACATGCATTTCATTAGCTGTTAATAATGTATAAACATTGTATTAAGTAATCTGCTGTCGCAGCTTTTCATTATTGAATAATGGCCGAAATATCCAACTTAAAAACTTAATTGTGATTATTAAATATTACTCTATTGACATTTACACAAAGGAACTAAAATACAGTAGGTAGGTACTATATAGGCTATAGGTAATAGGTTATTATAATAAAACTAACCTATGATAAATGTAAACATGCAACGAGTTACACACATTATTATTCACCCGGAATATTTTATAATAAACTAATTTTAATTACTTAAAAAAAAAAAAATTCAAAACGAATCCAATCATCTTAAATGGCGTGATTAAATAATGTTCGTGTTCTTATCATTTTTACTGTCTTAGTTTTTGGGTTTCAATAATGTCTGTTTATACTTGGATAGTTTAAGAGCATTAAGTACCTATTTGACTTCCATTGTAAAACATAAACCTATAATTAAACATCAGGGGCTTAGTGCATAGAAGAAAATAATAAATTTAAGTATAACAAGTAGGTACCTAAGTAACTACCTATATAATTTAATATTCCACGTTGTTCGATGCTCAATCATAGAATTAGTCAAACAAATTATAAGTAGTAGGTACATATTAGCACATTATAGTTTAAAATGTAACCAATGATTATACTCATAGTTTAATACAAATAATATTATGTGTAAATGTGTAATGCATAATGTAAATTAAAATAATTTATTTACCTATTTATGATTTAAACATACTTAAGTTAAACGATCTCCAATTAAAATAATAGTTATACCTCTAAGATTTTTTTCGAATATAATTAGGTATATAATATTAGACTGCTTGGTATTTACGTTTTGTCGATATTATTATTATAGAGTTACCTATATTATCTATTCAAAACATTATATTATATTTTCATGCGTTTCCTAATCTCTTACAAGGGAATTAATAATTCCAAGTTTGAAACTTAAAACTATTTTTTATTATCAAGTATTACTCACAATATAGTGAGGTTTTATCTTTTTGGCTTTTGTGTCAGACGACAATAACGACGATGACGCGTTGACACGTTATCATAACTTGATCTCGCGGTGGTTGGCGCAAACAAAAAAAATGTAAATCAGCGAGACACACACAAAACCGTAATAATGATATCATAATAATAGCTCAGCGGTCTGCTGCAGCTGCGCTTAATTGTTTTATCACTCTGAGGTAGATCGCGGTTTTTGCAGCATGTAGGTATACCGTCCAAGGTTTATGGATAATATCATTACTATCTATAAACCTCGGGGTACCGTCCGCCATCATGTAAACAAACTATACTAGCTGATCTGTGCAATGGCTTCGGTTCAGATAAATAATATTATATAAATATATTTTTCGATTTTCCAGACTCCGGTCAACGGTTTTTTTTTTTCGTTGTTGTTGTTTCTTTCTAATAATATCTGCGCGCGTGTTACACGATATAAGGTATTTTTTCCCCGGCCGTAAACTACTACGTGTTTGGAATGCGAACCATGCGTGGAGTTTGCAACGATCGTTTCGGTTTTCAAGAATTCGGTCAAAGCTAAGCGCTTATTATTTATACGTTATCCGCGTACACAGGTAGACACAATCAATAGTGTATTATATTATTATTATTATTGTTCTTAAAGATGGCGAACGACGAACGACGATTCATCTGCGGATGATGGGCTAAAGTGTTTATAATTCCTTCGTTGCGTGTGATACGTTTCATGTACGGTCGTTGTCTAGAACCCGTTACTCTCAATAACCTATGCATAGAACCTATATGGCTATATTATTATATTATATTATCTATGAGTTTATGTATTTATGTGTAACCTAAAAACGAAGAACCCTATAGATACTTGGAATTTTCAACAAATGTTTGTTAACTTTTTCCGTGTACTATAACAAATGTCAAAAATATAGACGTGCGTAGGTATTTCGTATCATGATTTACAGTTAACGAGTATAGAACAATTATTATAATAATAATAAATATATTATTCATGTTTTGATCTATATCAAACATGCACATAAATCATAATATTATAATAATATTTTATATAATATTCACAAAATATGTAAAAAAAAATATTCTTTTATGTTCTAAATAATATTATATTTTGTTATAAAGGATTTGTGCTATCTATATTATACATATATACGTTAAAGTAAAACATCTCTCCAACAAACGTATTATTATCATTAGATGTATGTGAAAATCCAACATCTGTTTGGACATATAGGTACTATAGGTAGGTACATAGTTACTATTTACGCATTTATCGTATTATTTGTATAACAAAAGCAATTATAAATATTATAATTGAACCAAAACCATATAGCAAAAAAAATCTCCTTTCTTTGCTAAAGCTAAAAAAAAACTGCAAACATTTTTTTTCTACTTTCACAAAGTGACAAAATAAGGGAAAAATAATTTAAAATGTAATATTTATAAAAAAAATACTTTAAATGGTTTTTAATTCAGCATGATATACACACACACACACACAAACGAGGCTGTTTAAGTAAAATAATAAGTTCTGTAAAATAGTAATTATTATTGATGGTTATAAGGCCTACTATAATATGCTTTGAATTATTATTATTCTGCTAATACAATTAAAGGTTCAATAGATTTATAAGAAAACACAAAACAAATCACATTGTTTGTACTTGCAAGAAAACTAATTTTGAAAATATAATATTTAATATAGAGACGACAATAAACAGTTTTTAAGTACGTTTCGTTTGTCAATATGAATTAAAAAAATTGAACTTTTAGAAATTTGAATTGTTAAAATTTTTATGAGACCTGTAAAACACGATATACGATTTTATATTTATATTTATGGAAAAAAAGACACACCGACCAGCGAAGACAAAATAATATTTTATAGGTACTATATATGTAAGGTATGTCAATATAATTTTTGTACACTGTACCTATACACGGTGCTGATGGATAAATTGTAATGAATTTGTTGGGTCGTATTTAACTATTCTCAAATTCCATATTGAACCAAAAAGCCTGTTGAAAGTTTAGAATCAATTGAGTTCTGGATGGTTTTAAGTACATATTAATTGAGTCCCGTATACGATTTAAAATACATTTATTATAAATTATAATACTTATTGAGTCCACGATTTTATAATTTTATATACTAACCGGATCCTGTCAAACTTTTAAAACATTCTTCTTATTACTATTTATACAGAATTAGGACTGCCTGTAAGAAAAACTATTGCAGATAAGGTTAAAATGTGTTTTATTAATATATTTATTTTGAAAAATTTGATAAATTGATAAGTACGTGTATAATACTAATAATTTATGTATTATAATATATAAAGTGAATGTAATTTATATAGTATTACTATTATTAGTTATTAATATTTTTTATTGAATAGCACGAATAATAAATAAATATAAATAAAATACATAATATTTAAGTTCAATTAATGCACGTGAATTACTCTCACGTTTATAAAACATTTTAAAAGCGGCATTAAATTATTTTTTATTTATGTGTTTATGTATTTAAAATAAAATTAAAACTAACTAATAGCTTTTTCAGTACTAACCATTATTATTCTTCGTACACATATTTTTAATTGTACTACCATAACCTATATATACAATGGTTTCTTTAACGATCAATAAAATATTATTATTATCAAACGTTGTATTGATTATTTGTCAAATGACATTTATTTATTAAAATATTTCTTTTATATTCACAAACATAACAATAATTATTATAATATTCATTATTATTATTTAAGCGTGGTAAATTAATGTTATTGTATTTTACATTTTCACCTTGTAGTAAAAAGCGTAGAATAATTAAATAAATAAGTAAGTAAAGCGTGTGAGAATGTGGGAGGGAGGGAAACCAAATATGTGAAAAAGCTGCACACAATGGGCCCTTTTCCTCGGTATTTTACTCTACCACGGGGATCCGGTATTGTGTCAGGACGTTAAATGTTGGGATTTCCAAACACACTTATTCTACATGTTTAAGCTTTATATAACCCTATAAGTTTCAATCCATTGTTCGAGTTAATTTCCCAGAAATTTAACTGAAACAATTTACAAACCAAAGTAATTAAACAGGATAAGCGATCAATCAATGGTGACCGTAAAATTATATCAAAAGTTCGCACCGAACAATGAAAAACTACTAACTATGTTGCGTGTAAAATTATGCGTGCTATCGATTATTATGTTATGAGTTATGACTTATGACATATTATAGGTTTTCTGTTATAAGAAAAACGGAATAAATTGGAAAGTGCCAATTCCAATAGGTACACTGCAATTTATTCAAGTACAGTTGTGTTTTAAATAACGTGCTTTATGCATTTCACGTTTAAAATGATGATAAAAACTTCATTCTACTGACGATACTGACATTTTAAAATAACTATATCCGTAAAACCGTTACACCGCTGATATAATATATACTGCACTGTGCACACCTGCCAAACCTGCATAGAATCGTCGCTCAAATTTGTTGAGATTTTTTACCGCCCAAATTCCCTTCGAAAACGTTTCACACGCTATATTATAAGCAAAAGCAGAAAATCTAAAATATCGTTTGCTATTGAAAAAAGCCAAACGTCGGTGGTCGTTTCTCCGACCACTTTAATAATTATAATAGATATTATATTCATACGTTCAAATTGCACAAAGTAGATTTTTAATTTATCCGAAAAGAAATTTTTAGGAGCAACTCGATGATTCAATTCAGTGTAGTTTTTTTTTTTTCCAAGCATACAGTTTTGTCGCAACTACAGACGGAACGAAAATCGTCGGAATTGTTATTATTAAAGATATTTGGTCTAATACCATGCCGTCTACAACTCGTACGAATCCCGCAGCTATTACTATTACCTACCAATAACCACTTTTTGCACACATATAGGCTGGTGTGGATATTATAATAATGTAGTGCGACGATAGAGTCGTATGGCGAGAGGTCTTTACGCGCGATTACGATGAGTGGGCGGGCGAGTGGACGGGGAAAATCATTGCATTGCACTCAATTATAATGTATTATTATTTATTATTCAGTAAGTCAGCAAGTCGATATCGCGGAGCAGCGCGCGGTCGTCGTTTCATGGTGCCCTGGTGCCGGCTGACTGCTCGTCGCGTCAAAACCTCATCGAAATTATCGGCACCGTTTTCCGATTGTTTTCGCGTGACCGAACGGACGTTTCATTTGGTACGATATCGTTTAAGAGCGTTTGTGCATACAAAATCGTGTGGTTGTCTAAATGGAGAAAACATAATATCGTTTGCGCCGTTTTCCGTCGTAATACTATAATATTCTATGTCCACCACATTTTTTTTTTTATATAAATGCATTATAATGGGACGTCCCGTTATAAAACTATATTAAATAATAATAATAGTATTATGTCGTTATGATAATATTTACCATGGACTATGATGATTATTTATAATTTTATTATTATAAAATATTACGGCGGCGGCGACGACGACGACGACGACGTTCTTAAATCTCTGCCATTCGGGGTTTTATTTTTTTCCTCGGCTTCTCGGAGGCATTCTCGTCCGGCTCAGCAGAGTCGCCGTGCGCAGAGCCGCATGCGATCCTGGTACCGGACTATCGGCAAGCATTGCATTCGACCTCGGTCGCGATAACTACTGCGACAATCGATTGATCGATAACGACGACGTCACGTGAAACAATCGCGCGATGTTGGTGTTATTTTATTTTTTCTAGTGTTTTCCGCTCGCGCCACCGTGTTACCCGTGCACAATAGAAGTGTACAACCGCGACCGGAAAAGGCCTTTGAAAAATTTCACTTTTTGGCAAATATAATAAGTAACTATATTATAATGTAATGTGGCTGACGTTTTCGCCGATTTTTTGTGCCTGTGATTTATTTGTCCAACCCTGCTGTTATCCTTTTGAGATATGCTGCAGTACACAATGGTAGCGTATGGTTCGTACGTGGCTCAAGTATAATAATCTTTCTGTTGTACCCACGCAATAGCGATTGCAGCTTTTATATTCCGGTGAATATTGTTATTATAACTATAAATGCAACTTATGACACCCTTAACGATGATAACAATACGATTGTTATATTGTATGATGATAAAAAAAAACGCCCAATTCGTATACTAAATGGTATTCCCACGTAAGTAACTGATAATTTTTTTTACGAACCATGAATATGAATACAGTTGAAAAATAGGTACTGTGTTATTTGTTCACTTTCGAAAGGTTTTATATCAAATCATTCAATTTGAAAACTTTTTAAACCTTTAAAGTTCCATCGCAAAGTGTTCACTTTAAAAACATTCTACACGTTTCTAATAAATTCTATAACCCCTCCAAAATAAAAATGAACAATTGTTGAAAGTTTGCTTATTAATTTGCTTGTAAATAGTTATTGATTTTTTAAATCAAAATATAACAGAATTATAGTTGATAAATTGTTTAAATACAGTAATTTAATTCTGTTATAAATCAAAGTAGCGGTATTACTGTATCAAATTATGAACTTTTAAACTTTAAATACTTTTCCTGAACAATTTAAAAACTTACACATACAATGTTAACATTCTCAGGTCACCTAAAATAAACCTATTTCCCCCCCCCCCCCTCACAATTAATGGCAAGAAAAGCTCACAATCGTAATAATGCAAATCCGATGAAAGCTGCAATATCTAATATATTTCATGGGTAAAATGATTTTCAAAAAGATATACCCTACCACCGATCCATCCGGTACCTATATAGTGAAAGATTGGCAAGTTAATGAAAACAATTAACTTGAATTAGTCAACATTAAGAACGTCAAGCTATAAGTTAATAGTTACCTAACAAACAATATATTTAACTCAAAACGTTTAATTTAACTTAATTAAAAATAATTTTATTATTACAGCAATTATTGCTATGCAGCTTTACATTTTTTTAAAAATTAACAACTAAATATTTTTTTAATAATGCATCTTATTATTCCTTTTAATTATACACTCTAGCTGTAGTGGATTGGACTATTGTACATTATTGTCAACTCAATTATTTAATCAAGGAATATTAATTATTTGTTTATTTATATTTAAATAAATAATTGTATAGGTACAGCGTGGTAAAACAAAATATAATAATTGATTAGTCAACGTGCATAGATATTATATTGTAGGTATAAACTGAATTTTTTTTTTTTTTAATTAACTGGAAAAAGCTAATTTATGACAAGGAATACTTTAACAAGTTATGTTTTAAGTTGATTAGAACATTAACTAGGTAACTGGCTAAGTTAAAATGTTTAAAAAAAAATTAAAGCTATAAGTTAATAGTTTTAATTTTTTAACTACCTACCTAGTTAAGCCCACTTTTTCCTACAGCGTATTGCGTATTGGCAGTACCTGAATACCTACTTATATTACCTATAATAGAATAGGTTATAACACAGCTTATATAGGTGCCGTTACCGCATTTCCGATTAGCTTTGTCTAGTTAGTAGTTATTATAAGTATGCACGTTTCAAACATATGCTATTATACAATATTAATATTCTATTTCCGGTTTTCATACGTTTCCGGTTCATATCGTTTTAGTGGTCACTATATTACCCACACGTATACCATTAAGTACTCGCCAACAGAACAATATATTAACAAATTGTATAAGAGCAACGAATAATAATAAAACGGAACAATACGAGCAGCGTATAATACGGTTAACCTTTTAAAATCTCTTTCGATTCTATTCGAACAATGTCATCGACCGTCCTTATATATTTCGGTCTGGGAACTGGGGTTCGTTGCAGCCAGTGTACCGAGATATTTGGCTGGTATAATTAATAATTAATATTTATGGTCGATGAATCACCAAATTAACTGATAACAATATTTAAATTATTTTTTTTTTTACTGTTCAATTTAGTCGGTAGCCTGTCTGTTTATCGATCCCGCTGAATAAGCTAACACTTATCACACTCCATTTACGTCCGCTTACTATGTTTAATCCACTTGCTGAAGTTTAATTATGTCCTTAATCCAACGTAATTATTGATCTTAGTATTTCACATAAGTACACTATTTCCTTTCTATTTTGCTAATATTATCTTTTAACATTAATAAATAACCGACACATTTATATTTAAACTTAATTATTTTATTTAACAAATTAGGAACATAAAGTTATTTTTCTTTAGACCATGTCAAAAATGTGTGCATAATATTAATTTTTTTCAGTCACCTGTATAGTATTAACATAATATAGTGTATAATATTATGTTTCATTGCATCATTAAAATAAAACGTTTTTCAATATTACGATTTTTTGTAAATAAAATAAAAGATTACAAATCTAGTTATAATTATTTATAATTTCATAATATTATCAAACTAATGAAATAGAATATAATAGAATATATTCATATATTATAATCTAAATTAGAACATAATTAAATAAATAATAATTTAACGTTCATAAAAAATAATAATTCATTGTTATATATTAAATAAATGTAGGTACTTATTGTTAGTTGTTATAAACGATTGTTCAAGCATATTGATAGCTCTAAATAGTATCATAATTGTATTTATAGAATTTCGATTCTAGCTGAAAGAAGATCTTTGCTTTATCTTTCATACAATAGAAACTTAAAATGGTAATATAGGTATTAACAATAGACAATAGACATACATTAACCTAGATTTATAAACAAAATACAAATCCTCTTAAAAAAAAAAAATGATAATAATCAATACCTACCTACTTACCTATACGCTTTATAATAGGTATGTGGACTGGAAAGAAGGTTATTTTTTTTCAAAATTTATTTTTGTATCTACTATAGGTAATATATGTATTTATGCATTGTTTATTTAGGGTTTTATCATTTAAACATTTGTCAAGTGCACGAGTAATGAAATATCTATTAAATATACCGTATACATGTTCACAACGTTTTTGACAAAATCACATGTTCATATATTATTATAATGTATTCATTGCTATAAACGTGTAACAATATCATATAATAATATGCTTTTCATTCCACCGATAGATTATTTGTCAAGAAGACAGAAGTCAAATAAAACTTCACTTTCATTGATTCATAACACACGAGTTCACTCCAATATAAAATGTATTATTTATGTATGACGTGTATGTATGTAAGTAT
This sequence comes from Metopolophium dirhodum, assembly GCF_019925205.1. Taxonomy (NCBI): domain Eukaryota; kingdom Metazoa; phylum Arthropoda; class Insecta; order Hemiptera; family Aphididae; genus Metopolophium; species Metopolophium dirhodum. The sequence goes on from NC_083562.1 coordinate 34,448,406, forward strand.
GTATGCGTGTACCTATAAGTAAAAATGATTGCATGAAGAAGTTTTAAAATTACACCTAAGTTCATCTTTATGCTATATTATTATCTAAGTTATAACCATACCATTATACCAACATAACAAACATAATAATATGTATCGTAGTTATATAAATCAAAATAGAAAATATTTATATTTCGATCTAAAATGCAGAATATCAATTCTAATCATATAAAATATTATGATACTAGGTGCGAGATACCTAGACTGCATAACATTATAAATTATAATACCTATGTATTATAC